>NW_015112617.1:227991-261736 GCF_001443285.1 Poecilia latipinna | reverse complement strand
AACAGTGAACTGATGCGGTGAAGCTACTAGTAACAGCAGAAAGGAGCTGCTCCAAGAAGGTACAAACACTGAATAGAAGAAGAGCTGCCATCGATACAGTCGTAGCCAAGCATGATTTAATGTTACACAATACAGTTTTACCAAGTTACTCAAAGTCTAAACTGGTATTGTTCTGCATTTAAGGTGTAAAGTTTACCTTCAACCAAACGCCCCCCAAAGGAATCCCAGCGCCCCCCCTTTGTAAAAATTTCCGCCAGCGCCCCCTGCCGTACTCTGAACGCCCCCTGGGAGGCGGTACCGCCCACGTTGAGAACCACTAGTTTAAACAATCGTGTCAAACAAACCAAACCCTCTAATAAACCTGTTTCCCCCCCTCATCTGCGGTGACGCTGCACCAAGAACTACTGAAGGAAACGACAAAAACCTCTGAAGACAACATTAGTGCAACTTCCTTCTTCACAATATGTAAACAAAAATGGAGTAGCGTCGAATATTAGTGGTAATAGGATTTCTCTTTTGTCTTTGGCAAAAGACCAGGAAGCATTTTCCCTGCTAGCGCCAGACTCAGGTATCTGTTTTGGTTGTATTTACCCCCAGAATGCCCTGCGTTATGGTACGCTTCCTGTTTTTGGAGCAGTCTCCATGTACCAGATTTTGTATTTTTGGTCCGCATCAGAGTTCAATTATGTATTCACACCTCTAAAACAAACCGGACTTTCTAGGCAAACAAACTAGAGTCCAAATAAAGTGGACTTAACAGGGCTGGTCTGAAGTCATTTGGAAATACGAATGTGAAAAAAACAAACATCTTAATTATACCGATTAAATCTCTGTAGAGATAACCCTCAAATAATTAACAGCTTTAAAGAAAAAATGCTAATCTCTTCTAATTTTTTTGTAGGCCATGTATTATTTCTCTTTCAGTTCATAATTATACTCTACTCTGTGTTAGTCAAACACACAAAGTCCCATAACATACACTGCTGCACTTTATGATCTTCAATGACAATTCCTGACAGTAAGAAAAGTAGCGTTAAGCTGCTTGGCTGTGACTAAATGCTGAATGCTACATTCATTTTATACCTGCAGAGTGTTCATGGTCCCCACTAAGGGGACAGGCACTGATTATTCATATTTTGGCTTCAAGCTGTTTGTGCAAGACCTCCCCACACCAGCATGAGTCGTGTTGTCCACAAGCTGGGGTCTCTGGAAATCCTGCATTACACCGACATGACATCACACCTGCTGGAGGGCATGTTGCAGCTGCAGCCCAGAGTCGCAGCGTGGCATTTTTTTGCGGCTGCATGAAAGGGGGAGGTCTGTGCACTGACCTGCATTATGTGTATATCATAGCACATTCTCTATCTTCCCCTCATCCTTTTAGGTTATCCGAGTTTATCCAGACCTGCATCTGGGAGAGGGTGAGCCTCTGCAAAAACGACTTGTAGAGATAGTCAAGGGTCTTGATTCACTAACACCAGCACGACTTGGCTTATCGGGGCCTGCAGATGCTGGCACACACACACACACACACACACACACATACAAAAAGAATCGCTCGTCCTTTGGCTTTCATAGCAGGTTGAAAAGGTGAGGTTGTAAATGAGAAACCTGACAGCAAACATTAATTGTACAGCAGAGCTTGTATCACCTGAAAGTGAAAAATCAGCACAGCCTGGCTGGGATTAATATTTCAGGCCAAGACATGTAAATTATACATTATATCTAGTTTGGTAATTGAATTATCAAAATAAAGCAGGATTAAACACGGAATATTAAATAGTAAACATCTAATCCAACATATAGGGAATAATATGGAAACACACAATTAAAAACATCAAGGTTATTAAGAATAATCTTTCAGCTACTTTTTATACAATGAATAAAAATTTAATTATTAATTCAAGGCGAAATTAATGACAAAAGCTTAGTTAAAAAAGAAACAACAGTTGCCCTGAGTTAAACAATAATCAAACATTTATATAGATGCACTGACAATTGCTGTTTTTCCCACGTTTGCAGACAAAGGAGAAAAAAACATTCTCGGTGATTAAATAGCAATATAATTTAAATAATAAGCCCGCAGTGTTTAATATTTTTCTGTGAATGCAAAAGCCAAGGGCCCTTCTTTCCCTTCCCATGAAATTACTTAAAGTCTATTAACATCCAGCGGAACAAAGCTTTGTTGTCTGGTGAAAAAAAACATTTTTATGTGTGTTTTTTTTTTTTCTTCAGTGATTCCTGTAATTACATCTTTAAACTTTGTTTTGACTGCACTGGAGAGAGAGAAAAAGGCCTTGTATTGGGACAAAAACCCTGTAGGTCAAATTATGTGGTAGGTGGCTTCCTGCTGTTTAGAAGAGACTGTAATCAAACCGAAAGAGCTCAACATATAAAATGGCATTTATGCAACAAGACTCTTAACAGTGGGGTATTTCCAGCTTTTAATGCTGAAGAGAGAAACATTTTATAATAGAAAATGCTCCCACTAAGACAGTATCTTGCAAAGGCATTCATGACCCTTAATTTTTTTCAATTATGCAAAATTATTAGGTTAAGAAAAGTTATGCTTCTTCTCCGTTTTCTTTATAGAATCTGTAACTCAGATTATAGCTCTGAGCCTTTTGGGGGATGCACCAGTTTTTAGTTCAGATTCTCTGCTAAATAGCTCAAAGTTGATGTGAAGTAATAATTTTGTTGCTTTTCTCAGTATCTTGCATAAAAGCCAAGAAAAAAATTGTTAAAGGGGCAGGACAATGTACCTTCCAAACACAGTGTCTGTTTTATATAGTATAATCAAATAACTACGCTACCTTCAGTTGTTAGAAAAACACTATATATATCAAATGTAACTTAAAAAAATTTGGCTTCAAAATTTCATGCCGTGGAATTGGGCCGCTGCCTCTTTAAGAAGCTTCTGCTCTTTCCGACACTCCACCTTCAGGAAGTCATCAGCACAACGTTCTTCCATTAAGCCTTTAAACTATGTTCTTGGGACCATTGGACCTGAGAAGTATTTTGTATGATGAGCTCAGATGACGCGCGGGTCCACCAAGTGTTTTCTAATCTCTGCCGCCGCTAGTCTGGAGGAGCTGAAAACTCCTGGAAACTGCAGCTCCAAGTAGGAGCTTTGTGGAAATAGGCGGGGTTTTGGGAGAGCAAGCTTTTAGGTACTCTACAATGGTTGCCATGCAAGATTGAAGGGCTTTACAAACATACATGAACAAATCAAAGCAACACTCCTGGTATGTTTTTGATGATGGAATATCACAAAATTACACAAAGTTCAAAAATTTTGATTTTACATAATACCTCCCCTTGAAGTATTACTTTGTGTTGGGTTATCATAAAAACCCCAAACACTGATCAATGTTGCTGCTACATAATTTCAAAAAGAAGAAGAGGATGTAACATCTTAGTAAGACATTGTATATTAATATCTTTAGTTTTTTTATGCTTGAGCGTTTTGTTTAGGTATACTATTGTTGCTGCGGTTTGTGTGAAAAACAATGAACATATCTATGTTTGTTATGTCAATCTTTTATATCTGCTGATATACAGGCGTTCTTTTTTTCCTACGTTTTAAGTTGGATCAAATTTTGCTAAATTAGCAAAGAAAACCCACGGGCAAAAAAAGATGCTGATGATTGATCAGTGATTACACTTTCACCTGAAACTGAACATGGCGATAACGCGGAACATGATTAAGGATTTTAAATCTTCTAAGAGCGTTCTTACTAATTTGACTGGATCAAGAGCAGATCTCAGTTTGATCTTCCAGCTGAGGGCATGCTGTGAATATGAGCCGTAGCTTGTAATGGAGGAAAATGCAGAATGAGTAAAAGAGGAGAAGGTGGCAGATGTGCACCGCAGAGCACTAATTGCAACACTTTTTTTTTTTTTAAACTGTTCAAGCCCAACTGAAGCGTGATAAAATAGTTTATTCTATTTTAGGATGGCGGTGTCCCCAAGAAACAACTATCTCCCAAACTGAGGGATTTATCTTTATCACACCAAAGGTCAACGTCACCCCAGTTAATTTCCTGAGGGCAGGGAGTTAAATCTGCAACAACAATGACACGGGTTTTAGAAAGGCTTCTGTGTGTAATCAGTGTAATGAAAATATTAAATGGGAATGACATGAGGTCTAAAGCTGGAGGCTCGGATGCCTGTGACTCACCGAAGCAGACTGGGGTTTCAGTTCCCTGCAGCTGTTTTGGTTCCTTCAAAGTGTAAAAGTTTTTGAATTATGGTTTTTGTGTGAGTCACGAGTGCATTAAAAACAAAAAACCCTGTATTTTTCAAACTCCATGTGGATAGAGATCTGATTTTTCTAAAGTAAATGTTAAAAAGTCAACATTTTTTTGTAAAATATTCAGGCGATTACTGAGTTATATTCTGGTAATAAAATATAAGGGAAGACTAACAATATGCGTACACAGGTGAAGAAAAACTAATAATGCATGCAAAAATAAAAATAAAGTTTTTTCTGAGAATTTTATTGATCTAGTCGTCTTTAAAAATGTCTCTGAACAGTGTAGCTCTTATGTGTGCTGCAGATTTTCTGCCCAAGTCTGCCTCACAAATTAAATCTTGATCTTAATTGCACTTTAACCTGTTTAAGTAAAGAAAATTAAATGAAATATGACTTTATCAAAACCATTCAGTTGTACACCTGACTGCTGGAAGGTAAACATCAACCCAAGTCTCAACTCACAATCATTAAATAATCAGCATTATGTTTTTTCCAGCCACATTGTATCAGTTTATAGCATTATCAAGTAAGTGTGATCTTCAGCATAACAAAAATGATCCAAATATCAAACGTGACATAAAAAGAAATTTAACTTGGTCATTTATGTCTCTTTAAGAAACTTCTGTTTTTCTTAAAACTCCACCTTCAGGAAGTCATCACAACATGGCTCCACTATCAACCGTTTCAAAATATTTTCACCAGTGTTGCACTGAGAAGTGGCTCGTATAATGAGCTCAACAGATATGCGGTTCCACCAGATGTTTGCTAATTGCTTCTGGCTAGTCTGAAGGAGCTGCGTGGAGGCAGGCTGCTCTGTAATGCAAAACCTCAGCTTGAAAACTGCAACTCTGAGGAGGAGCTGTGTGAGGATGGTGGGATATTCAAGGATTTCTCAAACTTGAATAAAAGAATCAAAGCAACACTCCAGGTAAGTTTTAATGAGGGAGTAACATTATAACATAATGTAAAGCTCAAAAAAGTCAGTTTTACACAATACTACCCTTTTCGATGTTCTTACAGCATAAAACTCGACTATACAAATGTTGAGATGAGAACAAATGACTTAATCTAATTATTTTAAAAAGGTTAGTGTGTCCTCTAACTCTCTGGTCCCCTGGCCAGTCTCAGACCACCAGGTGTCCCAACTCCCCTCTCAAAAACAGTCAATATGGCCTATTTTAAAAAGACATTTAAAAATGTCACAGTCATTAACTAAATGAAATGAACTAAACTAGGGGAGAAAGAGAAATACGCTGAAGATTTTATACTTCTGTCGCAGACAAACCTCTTTTTCAGAAGGTTCTCAGTCATCTATGAGAACAATTGTTAGAAAGCTTAGCACTCTGTAAACAACTTAGAAAACACTCATTTGGCATGGGCAGGATTTATTTAGTAGGCTGGCAGAAGGCCAGCATAACCCTTTTTCCCCACCTCCCTTAAGAATTCAATTACACCACCTGTGAACACTGCCTGCAGTGATTTACACTCTCCTTTCCCCTGGTTCATGTATGAACACAATCATTTAATCCTGGAAATGGTTTGTTGTTAAAAATTAAATTACTGATCTTCGCAGCCATTTTGAGCTTTCGCCGAGTAAACCCCAAAAATTACCAATCATTGTCGAAGCATCCTACAGACGAGAGGCCGGGGTGTAATTTCATGCTTGAGAATACAAAGCTGATACGTGGTGTGACCGTTCGTATAGGCATGAAAAAGAAATGCAAGTTAAAATACCAATCATGTCTGTAAAGAAATGACATTTGAGATTCTTTTTTTTTCTTCTGCACTCAGACTGAAGGGTGGACCAGAAAGTCATCCTTTCAATCAAACAAATGGTTTTTTTAAGGTCTTGCCAAACTCACAGAAATTAATCATCGGAACTCGCCTCGTTAATTAGACCGGAGGATTAATGCGGCTCAAAAGCAAATATTAGGCAACTATCAGTTCTCGGATTGCTCATTCTGGAAGGGCCTGCTAATTCATAAACACCCACTGCTCTAAATCACATTCTGTATCTAAGCGATTTCACAAACCTACACCTGCAGCCATTTGGGTTCTGGGGGTAACAAGAGGGAGGGAGATCCAGACTCTCCCTAACAACACTCATCAGCTCATTCTGAAGAATTGAACAGCATTCCCAAGGCCAAAAGGGATATACAATTAAGCCCAGACCTCTAAGGAAGTATCCTTAGAGGTCTGAAGTAATCATTTCATTATATCAGCATGTTTCTTATCACAGGAAGTGATGTTAACATTTTAAAGTGGACCAGGCAGCAATCCAACCTGAATGTGATAGAAAGCCTGTGGAGGAAGCTAAAGATTAGGGTGATGGTAAGGAAGTCTCCCGACCTCAAACATGGAGATCATCACCAAGGATAAATAATCAAAATACCAGTGGAAATTTTCAAAAGCCGGTCAGCAATTGTAAGGTCTAACTGATTTAATGACAATAAAGTGGTTTCAAATGATTGTTGAGAAGTGTATAATTTATGTTTGACGTCTCATTTGTTAATACAATGTAAATTAAAAAGAACATTTATGAATTGATATAGATTTGTTTTTCTTTTTAGAGATGACTATTTTGTTTCCCGTTAAAAACAAAGTTCCTGCCGAAATAAAAATCTAAATCTGCCAGAAATACAAATAATGCAGCACCCCAGTGCTGTGTCTGTCAACTGGGACAGGAACTTAATGAGATTGGGGGGGCTCTATTTGGATTTACTACACAAAGAGTAGATACTACGCAGGTTTACCTATGAGTCAATCACTTACTTTTCTAATCACCACATATCATACATATTATTGACTTAACGAAAAATAATTCCAGACAACGCTGTAGCAGAAACAGTATCTTAAAATAATGAACCCCTTGACTGTAATGAGGGCACCGGTGTCATCATGGAGCCATTTTGACGGTGACAGTTAAGGGGTTACGAAACAAACTTTTTTTTTTTTTTTTTGTACTTTTTCAACCAACATTTGAATTTTATAATTACTAGAATTTATGTTTTTGCATCCACCTGAATAACATGTAGTTGCGCCCCTGAGAATACACATATGTACATACACGTCACCTTCTAAAATGCTTTTACTTTCCGCTTTACAAGTCCCTCCAGAGTTCACTCTCTGGGTCTCCTCTGGTCCGAAAAACGTTCAAAGGAAGATGGTCATTAGTTATCTGGCATCAGCTGCCTTACAATCGCTTACTGTTTTCTGAAAGATCTCTGCAGAGGGAGAAATCGCACAACAGTGCCTGCAAAATCCAAACTTTCTCATTTATATTATAGATATAGTGGAACAAAGTCCCTCCCTTTCCCAAATGGGGAAATGGTTTACAATCTAATCACAAACAGTTGTGTCTGATGATTCCACACAGTGTCACATGGGAGAATCACATTCAATTGACTTTCTAGCATCAAACAGATTGGGATGACCACCTGTGGTTTGGAAGACAATCTGTAGCATTACCGCTTGGTTGTGGGGTGTGAAAACAGGATGACCTGTGTGAAGCCAACAAAACAATATTCTTTGATACTCCAGATTGGATCCTGGGGATTATATGTTGTCTACGTCTGTGGTTCCTGGTAGGCACCAGGGTGGCACCATGCTTCACTAAGCAATTCTATCATAAACCTGCAAAGAAGTAGCCATACATCACAAACCAAGCCAGCAATATCTCGCACACATGAATGATTTTTAAAAAATCAAGCCGACATCATGGATCCAAAAAAGGTTGGGAGGAAAGTCCTGCAAGGATTACGTCTGTATATTAACTAAGGGTCAGAAAACTTTAACCTACCTAAAAGATTAGACACATCTGTGCTGTGCGACATCTTTCTGTTCTGTTTTTAAGGATGAGTGCAACAAAGAAAATGATACCTTGCTGAAATCAAGCTAATCTGGATTCATTGTGTGTCCCTATGTCCCTATTTGCCTGAAATCGCTACATTACAGATTTAAACCTTACTGCGATTCATCCTCTAACATGTCACCACATATGAGGTTGTGCCTTCTTCGCTTGGGAAGGGACGTAAGCAAACACGATAGAGTTTTTCAAATATGTACCTCATCAAACTCAGCCCACAAACATACCAGAGAGCCCCCCACCACCTAAGCCCACTACCTCGAGAATGGACGTCAAGGTCAGGCGCTACAAAGGCCAGGTGGCAGACGAGGAGAATCGCCAGAGCGTGCCATTTACCGGTGGCATAATCTGTCCTTTAAGATATGGAAACCCAAATTCACATCAGCAGTGGAATAATTAACAGCGCTCAAAGCGAAACAGTCACTGTACAAAACTCCAGTTTGCATAAAAGTCTGAAAGCTGTCTCTTAAACTCACCATTTCAACTGTTGCACACAAATGAAATCCCTGGTGGGTCCGAATGTAGTGCAAATGAAATGGAAATCCCAGGAATTATATTTTGAGTGTAAACTTGGCTTGAGGTTTCAACGCCAATTAGGAGAAAATCAGCCAGTGTGGGGATTTACTGCTTTTAATCAGCTGACTGGAAGGGCTAGTTGTTTTGAGTCACAGCAGTGAGGCCAAGAGGTAATTTGACGAGACACCCATAGGGCATACTAATGACTGTCTGCGCTTCATTACTCCAAACTGGAACTACACCATTTAAAAAGCCTATTACCCAACAGATCTTCCGATCATCCTACCTTTTTTTGTGTGATTTAGGTTCCCTCCCGCATCAACTTCCCCTTTGCACCTCGGTTACTTAATAGCGTGCGCATTATCTGCAGGCATGCAAATCTGATTCCACAATTCAATCCCGAGACCACCATTGCGATCTCCTAACCGGGAGCATCGCATTTACCAAAAGCCAGGCAGAGTCTCCCGCTGCCAAGGAGATGGAGATAACAGGATGATTCATGCTTTTTTCAAAGGAGGTCACAGCTTCCTGTGCTTTTTTTTTTACTACGGAAATTTGGGATTCCCTCGGCGCACGCGGTGAGGGCGGCAAGCCAAGAATCCCAGTTGGTGTTTAGAATCAGCTATGTGCAAAGACGAGACGCACACCTCACAACGACACGTGGCCTACTTTTACAAATGCATTCTGGTGCTTTGTGAAAAATGTAAAAGTGGACAGAGAAGATATCCTCAAAAAAAAAAAAATCTTGTTATATGACAAGGGTATGTAAGGTTGAAATAATGGCTCCCCTCTACATCCTCCCGGTTTCTAATTACAGAGCGAGAGCATGAGGGAGCCGGGGCTCCTGATTACAGCTGCCTGGTGACTGCAGCAGAGACCAAATCTTCTCAGCTGTCTGGTGTAATGAAAGTGACCAGAGCCTCTGGCACTCTGTCAGAACTTCTTATTGGGGATTAAAAAGCTATGACGGCATCAATGTTTAAACAACCGTTCATCACGAATTAAAGGCCGAACTGATTTTTAAATAATTGATCAAGTTAGACATCAGCGCGCGGTTGTGTTGACAATATGTAAGTGGGCGGGGGGGTCCAGGGGGGGTGTGAGATAATATCACGACACTTTTAATAAACAGACTTAATAATTAGGGTTCCAGTTTAATAAAACTGTCAGCGCATCCCCAGACTTGAGCTCTATATGGTGTGGTGAAGAGCAAGTAAATTTCATTATCGCTGAAAATTAAAGACCAACAAAACATTTGGGGTTTTTCTGAGCCTTCGCTGTGGTTATGCTGCTTTACTAGACTTTTTACACTCTAACTATGTTCAGTTTATGCAACATTTGCAGTTAAAGTCATATGTAAATTGCCCACCTGTGCTTAGTTGTATATCTTTTCCAAATTGAGTAATTGATAGAACCATTGATGTACGTTGCATCAATGGTCTTGGTGTTCTTTCCTCTAGAAAATACAAATGGTTCAGTGTTTCTTGGTTTATTTTCTGTGCCTAGTCAATAATGGAGCCATTGCCACTATTACTCCTACGGGTGTTTTCACACAGTAGACTCAGTTCGACTGGGGACTAAAGTAGCAATGTTTGTTAGCAAGTGTTTCACCCCAACATGGAGTCCAGTTTCAAATTGCCATTTTCTGCAATCATCTTTTATTTTTTAAAGGTTCTCAGCTCACAAGTCTTTTGAATGCTTACTTGAGTTGACATCTTTGGGTCATATGCAAATTATTTTAATCTGACTATGACTGAAATGTCTTGGTTTGGGTTTAATAAAAGCTGAACCAAATCAAACTGGGCTTGTTTTTCTTCCGTAGAGCCCTTAATTACCATTTGTAGTGAATTGGCACTTTGAAAAATATCCTGGATTGAATTTTAATTTTTAGTTTTGTCATGCCACAACACTTAATCATTAGGGTCATCGACTAAATTACAAACTACAAAATATTCTTTTTTTTCCTTTTTTTCATTTAAGAAAAGCAAAAACTTTCCCCATGTAAAGCAATGGAGATTTCAGGGAGACATATTCACTTCTGGAGTCCTTTTATGTACACCATTTCACACATAACGCACTTTTATTGCATCACAGCAAAGCGGCTTAACCCGACAGCCTCTTTTCTTGAATGACGCAAAATTTTAATTAAGGGAGGAATTTCAAAAGCGGAACATAATGGAAAGCTTACAGATGCAGAAATTAAGACTGTGGCATTAAAACGTAATCTTATCAGATACATTGATGTGCAGAGTTTTTCAATAGATGTAATCAGATTCTAACTCTTTCAGATGTCCTCGTATGGAGTTTTTTTTTTTTTTTTGAGTTCACATAAAACGTTTAACAATATGCAGTTAGAAGCTGTGTGTGTGAATTTCATAAGAGGCTCAAACTAAATGACACTGAAAATGCTGATAAACAGAAAACAGATGCAGAAACACTTATCTATCCAGGTTTGGTTTTCCTGTACTTAACACCTGTTAGGTGTTAGGTCTATATATGCTCTGAAGAATGCAGCTTTAAGGATCCACAGGTCTACTGTTAAGTCGATAACCATTCAGACGTGTATATCAGTGTTTTGCTGAGATGAGCGATAAGCACACCAAACCTGTCCGTATCTCATTAAAATATTCCTTTTATCAGAACAAACCCGCTTTCTGTTTACCAGTTGAATCTCACAATAGGAGCAAGTGTGTCTAATGTCTGGGCATAGAAAATAAGTGTTTAATTGGTTACCGATGGCCAGCAGCATAGATTTAGATACATGAGAGAGAAAGAAAGAGATATAGCCTTGTAGAATAAAACTGCTGTACAATTCATCATTGTAAAATGAAAATCAAAGCAACAGCTAGTTCTAAACACACAGTTAGCAATCAATGTAGATCCAGTCGAAATGTTTCCGTCTTATCTCTCCTTGTACATTTGCATATCTAAAATTGTGTTTTTATCCATTCCTGTGAGTCGTTTGTGATGTGTCCCTCTTTCGTACTTGAATAAGTGTTGTAACATTCACTGCCTGCTACTGAGGGAGTTCATTTTGAAGTGACAACGTCACCTCAGCTCATTTTCTTCTCGTATTTATTGATCAACTGAATGCCTGGAGATGGAACTTCAGCGCTCTATGAACGATCTCTCAGTCCCTTGCAAATGAAGAAATTCAGTTCAATTTGACTCAAATTCAAAAACACTTTATTAATCCCAAAGGGAAACCAGATAACTGAATAAATAAACACCAAGGAAACAGGTTGGATTGTTCTCCTGCTGGCACCACTTCAAGACTCTGGGGTGCTGAGGTAAGTGAATCTTCATCTGTGCAAGTACAGCGTGTGTTCAGCATCGCTATGGCAACATTAGAGTAGCACTTAAGTATATACAAACAAATCTGCTACATGGGGCCCATGAGCAAGCAGCCCCTCCCCCCCCAAAAAAGTTGCTTTATCTTACACACACACAGGTCCCATAGAATGGATTCTATAGAATCCATGTGCTGTGTGTATGAAATGTGTATAAAATATGCAGATCCTAAACTACACTGAAGCAATCGCCTCTTTAAAGAAAAAAACAGAGTTGCAGAGGCTAGAAGTAAAACACACATCACAACTGAAAGGTTAATTTATTATCCAACAAATGATGCAAGTGCTGACCATCACTCTTTGGTAGAAAAAATTAAATACTAATGCCTACATAATAATTTATAACACCATTTATAATAGAGCAGCATTTCCAGCTGAAGCAGTTGTTTGACTTATTGCATTTTAGTTTTTTACGATAACGCAATAAAACAAGCACCTAAAATTTTGTCGCAAAATTGTTTTTGCTGATGTGTTTTTCACCTCAGCTTACCAAACTGGTGTAATTTTTTTTATTGAGTAGTGTAATGAGTTCATGTGACAACATGTTCACAGTGCCAGACTCTGTTCAAATCAAACAAACAAAAAAAAAAGGGATTCTGTATTTTTTAGGTGTTCAGGGATCATAAAGAAGATGTTGCAGCACTCTGGGACGTTCTGCACACACAAAGCGGTTGCCAGATTGAGCAACACCTGTTGCTCGCCGTGCGGCTCTTTACCGCCAACCTTGCTTGTTCTGCTCTGAACAAACCCTTAATTGTTCTTATCACTGTGGACATAAAAGATCATATTATTGCTTTACTGGAATGAACCTTCAGCACATATTTGGCTTTCAGTCTTGTTCTGTGTTTGTATTAGACAAAAATAAAATAAGGGACACGAGTCTCCAGGAAAAAATAAACTGAAACTGTTTGCCATCTGTCTGCTGCAAAAATGACTTTGTGTCAAAGGAAAACAAAGTCCAAAAATCGGGATTTCATACACAGACAGATGTTTAGATGATTATCTGTAAAGATAAACGCAAACAGTCAAATACGATACTCAAAGACAAAGTGATAAAAAAAAACAGCTTCACTTTGTGTCAAAGCTAAAGTTTGGAGCTATGGCTAATTGCTCCCCTTTACACAGAAAATCTGCACATCATCTCCAATATCTACTCCATTTTTATTGAACAACAAAAAAGGCTCTTCATTTTCATAACAATAAAATCCTCTCTGCATTTGTCTGAAAGTGTGAAGGTCGAATCGACACTGAAAGATTGAAAAAAAACCTGGGAAGTATGAGGTCAAATCAACTTTTTTCAGCTTCACATCACATTAAAATTTTGTTCCGTCACGTTAAATGTTGCCTTCATTCTTTCATGAATGTCTGAGAAACTCTCGTGGCAGCTGTGAAAAACACGGTAACACTTTATTTGAAGGGGTGTGCATAAGACTGACATGACACTGTCATAAACATGACATAACACCTGTCATGAACATAAAGTCTTTATGAATGTTTATGACTGTTGTCATGAAGTGTCATTTGGTAAATAATGACACTTTTAATGCAAAGTTGCTCTAAAAGTTGCATTAAAAGTCCATTAAAAGTGCCAACTTTGCATGATTTACGAAAATGAATTTACTTAGCGGAAACACGGCAATTGCAAAAAATCTCAAGTTTTTCTATAAAACGTGTGCGCTTTAGGATGAGGCGGTTTTTCAGCTGAATCAAAATTTATGTATTTTTCAAAACTGCAATGGAAACACTCTTTCGCATCACAAGTCATGTGATCAACTACCAGATGTTACTAAAGATGAAAAAGACAACAGCAAATGATAGGAAGATTACAGCTCTGTATTTTATTTAACAACTTATCTCATGAACAAACTTATTCACGTATGATTTTAATTGTGTTTCTCATTCAATAGAAACACCGCAATTGTGATATTGTGATTTTTTATTTTTATTTTTTTCAATATTAGTAGCCAATGACTCCAAGAAAGTTTGGAAATCTGGTCTGGCCATTTGATGTAGAAGCACAGCTTGCAGTCTGAATCTACCCTCTTGTAACATTCAGCTGCCTGGAGGCGACCCACTGGGTCAAAGAAAACTCCTGAAATCTGTGGCTCTCAGCCCAGGGCTTGTCTGTATCCTCACCCTCACCTTATGCCTCCAGTCTCCAAGAGTTGGCTTCCAAAGTCCAAGTTGTGCATAAAGGTGAGTCCGGGTATTTCTAGCTGGTTCCGTTCAATATCACACAACAGCTCTGACTCGTTACCTGCCAGTAAGGTTACATTTTATGATCCTAAAGCCAGATTATCCACGAAAACTAACCTGCCACCCAACTTGCATGTCAAGACTTTTAAATCTTTGCTCAAGTCCCATTTTTGAGTTTCTTTTATGATGACAGTTCTGGCATATGCTTGTATTTAGTTTAGCCTTACTTTTATTTTTATTTTTATTGTTCTTATTTCATTGAATTGTACAGGACTTTGGTCAACATCTGTTGTTTTTGTACATTCACAAAGACATGGCATCTGGTTTGCCTCTTATTAGATTCAGTCATGTCAAAGCACTCTTTAAATTGCTATTAGAATAACTAATAAATTAATAAAACTAAGAGTTTTGATTCATCAACCTGATTTTTTACACACCAAAATAACCTGAGAAGATATAAAAAAAAACAGTTTTAAATGGATGATTTACTGGGCATCAAAACTGTTGCATCCAAGCTGGTGCTATGAGACAAAGTAATCAACTTTCTTGACATGAATTAACTCAAATTAGCCACCGGCTTTGGAAAACTTAACCTTAGTTTCATTAGCCACAGCCAGGCCAGATCAATGTCAGACCTCTGCAGTCAGGAAAACATTTAAACAGAAGCTTAAATGGCCAGGCAACATAAAGTTGGCTAAAAGTTGTTAACATTCATCAGCCTGAAAACGGACGCAGAGCCATTTCTAAAGCTGGGAAACGGCTGCGATCCACAGTTACAGCTGCTTTCCACAAACGGAGGAAATGTTAAGATCAACAGCGGCGAAGCTTCCAAGTAGCGTTTGGCCGACGGCTCGTCCAGCAGGTCGTTCTGCGTTCGTAATCCAGCAATAATAAAAGGGATTGAGCGCCTACCAAGATCCATCTCACTTTTGCCAAAAGACATCTACATAAGCCAAGAGACATTTTAATGTTTTATGGAGAGGGCGAGACAGAGGTGGAACTATTTGGAAATAATGCCTGGCATCTGGTGTAAAAGTAACGGAATAATAATAATTTAAAAAAAAAACATAATGGCAACAGTCAAACATATTGTTGTTGAGTTAGAGCTCACATATTTTCTAATTTAGTTGTGCTTATACTTTTTTAATGTACTGAGTTCAGTTTCACGTATGGACAATTTAATAAAGATATCGAAGGGGGAAAAAAAAAGAAATCATCCGAGTATTTTCAGATTTAGTCCTAAATGTGACGTCAAACTTTGCAGCACTTTCATTTAAAGGCACAGTAGAATATGCCGGCTGGTGGGTAAAAAGCCCATATGTGAGTAAATGTCCACTCATTTCAGCAGGCGAGGTTTTATTAGCTCGTATTTAAAAACGCTCTTTGCGAAGAGCAACACCATTTGTTTTTTGTTTTTTTGTCATACTTCCCCTATTTTCCTCAGTTTCATTGGAGTCATATATATTTATGATCTATTTATCACCTCTTTTTGGTTTAAGGTTCCCTCAGGTTTAGAAGTCTGTCCTATGTTTTTGCATACGATAAAACGGCCAGGAGGGGGAAAAAAATGCAGCTGGGTCGCGTGAAAGACAACTCAATATGCAAATAAAAAAAATAAAGTAAAAAAAAAAAAATGATGTAAGCTGTTACATCGTTCAATCTATACAGCTGCGACTTCCATTTATCTAAGCAATCAGCTTTGGTAAAAATGAACCGAGGCCACCCATTTAGCTGGAGCATCTCAAACTGACACATCCTTATTAAATAGGCACACTCGCACTGTCACAGTCCTCTCAGTGGTAAAATATGGTCCCGTCAGTCAGCGGCTAGCCTTTGGCTACAAAGTGTCAGACAAATGGAAGCTGCTCCCTAAAAGCAACCCCTGGCTAATAACTGTGCATGTTGCAGGCTGATGGAGGTGGTTTGTCCTGCAATATTGTAATCTCCTGGAGCAGATAAAAAAAAAAAGAAAACTAAAAAAGTTAAAACATCACTGTCCTTTTAGGATGACCTCAAAGCATTCGGTAGGTTTTAAATGGCCCCAGCGTGGTGCTAAATTCATTGGAAATATGAAATTTATGACTGTAAAGGGGAAAATGTGTGGGATTTTTAATACATAAAAGATTAAATATGCCATTAGACATTAACCTGTGCTTGTAAACGATGAAAAATACTTGGGGGAGAAAAAAAAAAAAGTTAATGACATGGAGACAAAAGAGGTTGACATAGTTTTATTAAGCTGGAAGATTATTATCTACTGTGCTGGACTGCACTGGAATTGGGTTTGAACTTAACTGCATAATATGAGATTTGAAGGAATTAGACTGATTTGAAATAATTATGGACTGAATAGGGCTCAATATAATCAAATATTAATTAGATCTGTTTTATTCTGCTTCATGGAGTGGAAGGTTCTCCTAAAATAATGCCACTGGCTCATTTTAGCTGATAAGATCCTTAAAAAAATGAAAGAAAAACTGACGTTAGGGTGCTTCTTCCGTGACACGGGGGTCATAAATGGATGTGGAATAACTCTGACATGTCAGGCAGCACAAAGGAAAGCACATGCTGTAATGTTGGCAGCTTCCAAAAAATAAAAAAATAGAAGTACCTCAAAGCACAGGACAAAAGCTGATACAGTATGATGAAAATCTTAATGATTAATGTTTGCTTGAAATATTTTGTAGCACTGTGATCCTAAATGCATCCTCTGGATGTGCTGGATGTTCAAGAAGAGAGGTGGGATTATATGGAATATCACGGCTAGTCGAACCTGGATTAACCTCTTAAAGTTAGCGTTCCTGCTTCCATGTGTTCAGTAACTTCCAGAAGCATTCATACTGTTTTTATTTCTCATAATACATTCATAAAGCTCAGAGTATAAGGCTGACCAATGTAGCATGAGGCAGAAGCAAGTCTTTTGGGGGACATGTCTGTTAGCTTGAACAGCCTAGCGCTAAGTCTGATTGTTTCTGAACAGCAGTTTTCAAATCCACGTTCTCAGCCGAAGTTAAATGTCTGGACTTAGATTATTCTGACATACAGCATGAACGTACGTTGATCAAAACCATTCCACTGTAATTTTGTCTGTTTGTTTGGGTTTGTTGTGCTTGAAGCCTGACTGGACTCAAGTCTTTTGCAGGCTCTTGCGAGTTTCCTTCCATAATTCCAGAATTATATTTCTTTCTTTCTTTCTTTTTTCTAAACAGGCGTTGAGGAAAAGCCTCCCAACAACACAACTTTGCTATGTTTTATCATGAACATGATGTGTTGTACAGTCTTAGTTTGCTAGTTTTTTCTGTAATATTCTCCATGCCCAACCTGTCAGCTTAGGTGAATTGAAATGCATTGATAGGTTTGAATAATTTTGCAAACTGATATGTTTGCTTTCTTTTCATTTTCAGATCATTTTAATCACACTCTGAAAGATTTTTTTTTTTTTTTTGCTATTTATTGTTTTGTAAGATAACTTATCTTTGAACCTGTCTACATTCATGTGGTGTGGTATTAGGTCTGCTGGATGGTATTTGTTCAGCAAATTGATTTTCTGCATTGATCAGTGGTTACACAAGCTTGATTAACAGTGCCAACACCTTCTTCCTGATTGGTTGTTTCTGATGGAGAATGGTGTATTTCTGCAAATGGCGGTAGAAACACTGGGAGGAGGCAGAGGAGCTCGATTTTCTAAAGGGATTATCTGTCTCATAATATACTCCCGTGATGACATGGTGATAGTTTTAAGAAATTTACAATATATAGTTTTTCAAAAGTTACCTACTGCAGCTTTAAACGTATTTTAAAGCCTGAAATGTTGAGGAACAACTCACCAAGCACGTGGCAAGTGTTTTCTGCCATTCCAGAACTCTATAGAAGGTTTTGACTGTAATGTGCACCTCTGGTAAATTTTGGCACTTTTCTACGGAAGGAGCAGAAGTACCCATGCTGATCCATTTCAAAAACAGATGGAAAAAAAAAAAAAACAAGAGAGCTGCAGCAGTTCTGCTGCACTGTAACTACAGTGGAAGAAAGGGGGGAAAAAAAACAATCATAAATAGTCGACATCATTACACAGTTCTGATGTTCCTCTTTACGAACTTAATGGGGAGAACACAATAGCTGCTTTGTGCCAGGAACATTTGTTGTCCATTAATTATGCCAGGACACAGGAAGAAGAAACTGGCAGCTGGGATGAACACGCTGTGAGCCGGAGACGTGTCGTCACGCCGAGCAATAACGTGATCAGATTTGTCTTTCGCAGTTTTGCCACACCTATTTTTAATCAACACTGTACATCGTTTCTGGCATCGAGAAAGATAAGAGAATGGACTTGACTTTCACTTACAGAAATCAGAAAAAGCAGGATAATCTTGTTTGCCTGTTCTGTAGGTTCTGTGTCAGGTTGTACAACAAAAAACAATTTTGCTAGCAGCTCTAAGGTTCTAGACTGAAGGAAATTGCCATTGCAGTCAGGATAGGTTGTGATTTTATGATTCATTTCTGTCTAAAATGATGTGCGGTATAAATGTCTTTCTTTAAGTGATTTGCCAATAATCTTTTTGTGCTGTGTGAGCCATCATCCTATGTGGGGCATTTATCCTTCCGCACCTGCAGTCCGCAGTAAAGGACAGACACACTGAGCCCGTTCCACTGAGGAATGAGGAAAGTAAGACACTGCTGGGCCCTTTTAATGTCTGCAGCACCAAGCATAAGCGGGTCGCCACAAATAAACGGAAAGTTTTACCGCAACGCCGGATGCAGAGTTCAGGAAACCTGCATCAGATTTATTGTTTTCAATAACGTAAAGACAAAGTTAATGTCTCTGCACTGCTGCGCAAAGAGCTCAAACCCTCCTCTCTGTAGGTGAGCCCGTCATTACTGATGTTATTATTGAATCACACTTCTAAAAGCTGAATCAAACAGCCGGACATAGCAGGTTCTGTTGCAAGAATAGGGCAGAACGACTTAAAAGTAGGCATGAAATCATGTCCTTGGTGAATAAAAAATGAAACAGGTCGGTTTACCTCACTAGGAAGAGCTCAATACAGTTTCTGCTCTGCTGCAGCTCTTGTTAACAGTGGGGGGTGAAAGATTTATCGTGAGATGGTAGGTTTTTGCTGCTGCATTTTATCTCCTATTTGAAACAAATTCCTGCTGAGAATTATTTTCAACATGTTCACAAAACCTCCAAAAGTCATTTGAATTAAATAGTTCAAACAGGTTTCTAACAAGTTTCATGTTTTCATGAAAATCTGACAGGTTACCTAGTTAACATATTCANCGGAAACACGGCAATTGCAAAAAATCTCAAGTTTTTCTATAAAACGTGTGCGCTTTAGGATGAGGCGGTTTTTCAGCTGAATCAAAATTTATGTATTTTTCAAAACTGCAATGGAAACACTCTTTCGCATCACAAGTCATGTGATCAACTACCAGATGTTACTAAAGATGAAAAAGACAACAGCAAATGATAGGAAGATTACAGCTCTGTATTTTATTTAACAACTTATCTCATGAACAAACTTATTCACGTATGATTTTAATTGTGTTTCTCATTCAATAGAAACACCGCAATTGTGATATTGTGATTTTTTATTTTTATTTTTTTCAATATTAGTAGCCAATGACTCCAAGAAAGTTTGGAAATCTGGTCTGGCCATTTGATGTAGAAGCACAGCTTGCAGTCTGAATCTACCCTCTTGTAACATTCAGCTGCCTGGAGGCGACCCACTGGGTCAAAGAAAACTCCTGAAATCTGTGGCTCTCAGCCCAGGGCTTGTCTGTATCCTCACCCTCACCTTATGCCTCCAGTCTCCAAGAGTTGGCTTCCAAAGTCCAAGTTGTGCATAAAGGTGAGTCCGGGTATTTCTAGCTGGTTCCGTTCAATATCACACAACAGCTCTGACTCGTTACCTGCCAGTAAGGTTACATTTTATGATCCTAAAGCCAGATTATCCACGAAAACTAACCTGCCACCCAACTTGCATGTCAAGACTTTTAAATCTTTGCTCAAGTCCCATTTTTGAGTTTCTTTTATGATGACAGTTCTGGCATATGCTTGTATTTAGTTTAGCCTTACTTTTATTTTTATTTTTATTGTTCTTATTTCATTGAATTGTACAGGACTTTGGTCAACATCTGTTGTTTTTGTACATTCACAAAGACATGGCATCTGGTTTGCCTCTTATTAGATTCAGTCATGTCAAAGCACTCTTTAAATTGCTATTAGAATAACTAATAAATTAATAAAACTAAGAGTTTTGATTCATCAACCTGATTTTTTACACACCAAAATAACCTGAGAAGATATAAAAAAAAACAGTTTTAAATGGATGATTTACTGGGCATCAAAACTGTTGCATCCAAGCTGGTGCTATGAGACAAAGTAATCAACTTTCTTGACATGAATTAACTCAAATTAGCCACCGGCTTTGGAAAACTTAACCTTAGTTTCATTAGCCACAGCCAGGCCAGATCAATGTCAGACCTCTGCAGTCAGGAAAACATTTAAACAGAAGCTTAAATGGCCAGGCAACATAAAGTTGGCTAAAAGTTGTTAACATTCATCAGCCTGAAAACGGACGCAGAGCCATTTCTAAAGCTGGGAAACGGCTGCGATCCACAGTTACAGCTGCTTTCCACAAACGGAGGAAATGTTAAGATCAACAGCGGCGAAGCTTCCAAGTAGCGTTTGGCCGACGGCTCGTCCAGCAGGTCGTTCTGCGTTCGTAATCCAGCAATAATAAAAGGGATTGAGCGCCTACCAAGATCCATCTCACTTTTGCCAAAAGACATCTACATAAGCCAAGAGACATTTTAATGTTTTATGGAGAGGGCGAGACAGAGGTGGAACTATTTGGAAATAATGCCTGGCATCTGGTGTAAAAGTAACGGAATAATAATAATTTAAAAAAAAAACATAATGGCAACAGTCAAACATATTATTGTTGTTGAGTTAGAGCTCACATATTTTCTAATTTAGTTGTGCTTATACTTTTTTAATGTACTGAGTTCAGTTTCACGTATGGACAATTTAATAAAGATATCGAAGGGGGAAAAAAAAAGAAATCATCCGAGTATTTTCAGATTTAGTCCTAAATGTGACGTCAAACTTTGCAGCACTTTCATTTAAAGGCACAGTAGAATATGCCGGCTGGTGGGTAAAAAGCCCATATGTGAGTAAATGTCCACTCATTTCAGCAGGCGAGGTTTTATTAGCTCGTATTTAAAAACGCTCTTTGCGAAGAGCAACACCATTTGTTTTTTGTTTTTTTGTCATACTTCCCCTATTTTCCTCAGTTTCATTGGAGTCATATATATTTATGATCTATTTATCACCTCTTTTTGGTTTAAGGTTCCCTCAGGTTTAGAAGTCTGTCCTATGTTTTTGCATACGATAAAACGGCCAGGAGGGGGAAAAAAATGCAGCTGGGTCGCGTGAAAGACAACTCAATATGCAAATAAAAAAAATAAAGTAAAAAAAAAAAAATGATGTAAGCTGTTACATCGTTCAATCTATACAGCTGCGACTTCCATTTATCTAAGCAATCAGCTTTGGTAAAAATGAACCGAGGCCACCCATTTAGCTGGAGCATCTCAAACTGACACATCCTTATTAAATAGGCACACTCGCACTGTCACAGTCCTCTCAGTGGTAAAATATGGTCCCGTCAGTCAGCGGCTAGCCTTTGGCTACAAAGTGTCAGACAAATGGAAGCTGCTCCCTAAAAGCAACCCCTGGCTAATAACTGTGCATGTTGCAGGCTGATGGAGGTGGTTTGTCCTGCAATATTGTAATCTCCTGGAGCAGATAAAAAAAAAAAGAAAACTAAAAAAGTTAAAACATCACTGTCCTTTTAGGATGACCTCAAAGCATTCGGTAGGTTTTAAATGGCCCCAGCGTGGTGCTAAATTCATTGGAAATATGAAATTTATGACTGTAAAGGGGAAAATGTGTGGGATTTTTAATACATAAAAGATTAAATATGCCATTAGACATTAACCTGTGCTTGTAAACGATGAAAAATACTTGGGGGAGAAAAAAAAAAAAGTTAATGACATGGAGACAAAAGAGGTTGACATAGTTTTATTAAGCTGGAAGATTATTATCTACTGTGCTGGACTGCACTGGAATTGGGTTTGAACTTAACTGCATAATATGAGATTTGAAGGAATTAGACTGATTTGAAATAATTATGGACTGAATAGGGCTCAATATAATCAAATATTAATTAGATCTGTTTTATTCTGCTTCATGGAGTGGAAGGTTCTCCTAAAATAATGCCACTGGCTCATTTTAGCTGATAAGATCCTTAAAAAAATGAAAGAAAAACTGACGTTAGGGTGCTTCTTCCGTGACACGGGGGTCATAAATGGATGTGGAATAACTCTGACATGTCAGGCAGCACAAAGGAAAGCACATGCTGTAATGTTGGCAGCTTCCAAAAAATAAAAAAATAGAAGTACCTCAAAGCACAGGACAAAAGCTGATACAGTATGATGAAAATCTTAATGATTAATGTTTGCTTGAAATATTTTGTAGCACTGTGATCCTAAATGCATCCTCTGGATGTGCTGGATGTTCAAGAAGAGAGGTGGGATTATATGGAATATCACGGCTAGTCGAACCTGGATTAACCTCTTAAAGTTAGCGTTCCTGCTTCCATGTGTTCAGTAACTTCCAGAAGCATTCATACTGTTTTTATTTCTCATAATACATTCATAAAGCTCAGAGTATAAGGCTGACCAATGTAGCATGAGGCAGAAGCAAGTCTTTTGGGGGACATGTCTGTTAGCTTGAACAGCCTAGCGCTAAGTCTGATTGTTTCTGAACAGCAGTTTTCAAATCCACGTTCTCAGCCGAAGTTAAATGTCTGGACTTAGATTATTCTGACATACAGCATGAACGTACGTTGATCAAAACCATTCCACTGTAATTTTGTCTGTTTGTTTGGGTTTGTTGTGCTTGAAGCCTGACTGGACTCAAGTCTTTTGCAGGCTCTTGCGAGTTTCCTTCCATAATTCCAGAATTATATTTCTTTCTTTCTTTCTTTTTTCTAAACAGGCGTTGAGGAAAAGCCTCCCAACAACACAACTTTGCTATGTTTTATCATGAACATGATGTGTTGTACAGTCTTAGTTTGCTAGTTTTTTCTGTAATATTCTCCATGCCCAACCTGTCAGCTTAGGTGAATTGAAATGCATTGATAGGTTTGAATAATTTTGCAAACTGATATGTTTGCTTTCTTTTCATTTTCAGATCATTTTAATCACACTCTGAAAGATTTTTTTTTTTTTTTTGCTATTTATTGTTTTGTAAGATAACTTATCTTTGAACCTGTCTACATTCATGTGGTGTGGTATTAGGTCTGCTGGATGGTATTTGTTCAGCAAATTGATTTTCTGCATTGATCAGTGGTTACACAAGCTTGATTAACAGTGCCAACACCTTCTTCCTGATTGGTTGTTTCTGATGGAGAATGGTGTATTTCTGCAAATGGCGGTAGAAACACTGGGAGGAGGCAGAGGAGCTCGATTTTCTAAAGGGATTATCTGTCTCATAATATACTCCCGTGATGACATGGTGATAGTTTTAAGAAATTTACAATATATAGTTTTTCAAAAGTTACCTACTGCAGCTTTAAACGTATTTTAAAGCCTGAAATGTTGAGGAACAACTCACCAAGCACGTGGCAAGTGTTTTCTGCCATTCCAGAACTCTATAGAAGGTTTTGACTGTAATGTGCACCTCTGGTAAATTTTGGCACTTTTCTACGGAAGGAGCAGAAGTACCCATGCTGATCCATTTCAAAAACAGATGGAAAAAAAAAAAAACAAGAGAGCTGCAGCAGTTCTGCTGCACTGTAACTACAGTGGAAGAAAGGGGGGAAAAAAAACAATCATAAATAGTCGACATCATTACACAGTTCTGATGTTCCTCTTTACGAACTTAATGGGGAGAACACAATAGCTGCTTTGTGCCAGGAACATTTGTTGTCCATTAATTATGCCAGGACACAGGAAGAAGAAACTGGCAGCTGGGATGAACACGCTGTGAGCCGGAGACGTGTCGTCACGCCGAGCAATAACGTGATCAGATTTGTCTTTCGCAGTTTTGCCACACCTATTTTTAATCAACACTGTACATCGTTTCTGGCATCGAGAAAGATAAGAGAATGGACTTGACTTTCACTTACAGAAATCAGAAAAAGCAGGATAATCTTGTTTGCCTGTTCTGTAGGTTCTGTGTCAGGTTGTACAACAAAAAACAATTTTGCTAGCAGCTCTAAGGTTCTAGACTGAAGGAAATTGCCATTGCAGTCAGGATAGGTTGTGATTTTATGATTCATTTCTGTCTAAAATGATGTGCGGTATAAATGTCTTTCTTTAAGTGATTTGCCAATAATCTTTTTGTGCTGTGTGAGCCATCATCCTATGTGGGGCATTTATCCTTCCGCACCTGCAGTCCGCAGTAAAGGACAGACACACTGAGCCCGTTCCACTGAGGAATGAGGAAAGTAAGACACTGCTGGGCCCTTTTAATGTCTGCAGCACCAAGCATAAGCGGGTCGCCACAAATAAACGGAAAGTTTTACCGCAACGCCGGATGCAGAGTTCAGGAAACCTGCATCAGATTTATTGTTTTCAATAACGTAAAGACAAAGTTAATGTCTCTGCACTGCTGCGCAAAGAGCTCAAACCCTCCTCTCTGTAGGTGAGCCCGTCATTACTGATGTTATTATTGAATCACACTTCTAAAAGCTGAATCAAACAGCCGGACATAGCAGGTTCTGTTGCAAGAATAGGGCAGAACGACTTAAAAGTAGGCATGAAATCATGTCCTTGGTGAATAAAAAATGAAACAGGTCGGTTTACCTCACTAGGAAGAGCTCAATACAGTTTCTGCTCTGCTGCAGCTCTTGTTAACAGTGGGGGGTGAAAGATTTATCGTGAGATGGTAGGTTTTTGCTGCTGCATTTTATCTCCTATTTGAAACAAATTCCTGCTGAGAATTATTTTCAACATGTTCACAAAACCTCCAAAAGTCATTTGAATTAAATAGTTCAAACAGGTTTCTAACAAGTTTCATGTTTTCATGAAAATCTGACAGGTTACCTAGTTAACATATTCAGGTATTTACATTTTTTTCATGTCCACTTTAGGGACCATAAAGCTGGTGTAATGTACTCAGAAAGTTAATGGCGCCAAGCAGGCCGACAACTGAAACTTTTAGTTTTAACAATTCTATAGATGTCAAACATAATCTGAAGGACATTGAACTTTGCAATTTAATNCCTTNAAATTGGGCCTCTGTCTCTTTAAGAAGCACTATCTAAGACTCCGCCTTCATCACAACCGTCATGCCGTTTGTCTTCGGAATGTTGGATTGAGAAATAGTTCATATGATGAGCTCAGCAGACTCGTAGTTCCCTCCATGTGTTATGTAGTTACTGCTGCTGCTAGTCTGGAGAAGCTGAGTGGGGCGAGCGGTGCTCTGTGAGGCGGGACTTTGGCTTGGAGATTGAATATCTGGGAGACGTTTTGTAGAAATAGGCGGAGCTTTGTGAGAACAAGTGTTTAGGCACATCCAAACGGTTGCTACAGGAGATTAAAAGAGTTCTCAAACATACTTTAAAGAATCAAAATCAACATTCATGCTATGACATAATATAAAGCTCAAAAAAGTTTATTCTACATAATGAGCTGTAATAAATTCAATTATCTTTTAGTCTAGCCAAGTTATCTTCTCTGATGTTAGTATGCAATTGTGACAAAAATGCAAAAACATGAAATATGTAAGGGGGTAAATACTTTTTCAAGTATTTGCTTATTTTTTCCCATAACTGTTTTTATAATAGTTGGGGGAAAAAGGCAGAGAAAATGACATATAATTTAAAATTATGCTTGAATGACATGTTCTCTTGTCTCTCTTAAGATTACTCTCACATGTCACTTGCTTAGCATATCCAGTAGGTAATTAAGGACTGTGGAGACAGAGCAAGAGCTATTATGCAACGCAGACAGACAAATGCCAAGCTTAGGTCACAAATAAACTGGGAGGTGTTCATAGGCACGAGTCCAAACTAGAAGCATTAATATTTATAACACATTTTGCTTTGTCGCTGTACACAGATATAAAATCAAGCCTCACAGCTAATAATAGGACCATCTGCTTTTTGTATCTTGTGTTTTTTTCCCCCTTTTGTAAAATATTTGATTTTGCTCATTTGCTTCTTTAATCAGGAAGCTCAGCATGCTGAAATGTAGACATGTGTTTTATTTAAATTAACCCGAAAAATACGGCAACTTACTCAAGATATTAGTGAATAGTAATTGAAGGAGGTAACTAATAGAGCAAAGAAAATACATTTACTTTCAGAAGTATTGTTTTTTTTTTTTATAGTAACAGCGTTTAAAATGTCAAAATAAAGGCATCTAGTATCATCAGTGTAATCTCACAATAAAACGTTTGTCATAGTTTTCTAAGGGTGAACTTTGATTATATATACTGAATACATGTATATATAGGTTTTTTTTTCTTACCTCCCACATCAGCCTCATCACAGCTAATATCTGTGCAGACCCCACAAATCCTGGATACAAGCAGTTTAAACTTTAAGCTTCAGGTCGTTCAGTGGTACAGATCGTGATTTGTGCACAAAATCTTAGCCAATAAAGCTGATGCCAAGTCTCAAATTCTCTTTTTTATATACAGTAAATTGCTTGTAAAAAGTTAATGGAAATTTTGACCATCATAAAGAAAAAGGGTATTCTTGAAAAAATATAAAATGCCTCAATTACATTGATTTTATAGGAAGTGTTGGGGGTGCAAATAATTACTTTATTTGGCTAAACAATGATAAAAAAAAAAAAATCTTAATGGGCAGTAATAGAAAACCTCAGATAAACAGACACTAAATCCCAGCTGTGGGTGTATAAATTTTTATGGCCAATCTGGAACACATTCCTGAGCAGATTAGGTAGTGATTATTCATAAATACTTCACAAACCCCGACTTTAATGGCACGCATTTTCTCAATTGGCAGCTCTCTGTATTTGCTAAGCCAGTATCATAAAACAACTTTTAGACACCAGAGTGCTCATTGGAGTGTGGCACCACCATAGGTGAATATGAGAACAAATGTTGAGAGAGGAAACACAATGCCAACAAACTAACTAAAGGACTTCACATTAATGACAAATCCACTTAAGCTCCAAATACAATGTACAGGTTCATAATTTAGTTTGTTCAGAGGCTGCTTGCTGCTTGCTAACTTCTCATCAGGAGTTCTTCACACCTTTAAATTAGCTGCAGAGATCAAACCCGCAACCAGTCAAGGGTGGTTTCCAGTGTTCTACAAAGCAAACACAAGCTAAGAACTCCTATTTTTAAATATATATATAAAAAAATTGATTTAAAAAAAGTTATTCACATGCAACTGTCTGTGCTGTTTTTAAATGGCTTGACCCTCTAAAACAAACTCTGAAGGAGAAAGTAAAATAATTTGAAAGAGCAGATACTGAATCTAACTGCAAACATATTTGCAATCATTGAACTTTCTTATGTTCTATACCATTACATTCACAAATTTCAACATATTTTTTGTGATTTTATGTAATAGAGCAACTCAAAGTGGTGTGAACGGTTGTTTGACTAAGTATTTAAACATGTGCACTGAATACAAATTCACCCCACATTTCAGATTTGCAAAATTCTTGAAAACTATGTTTTATCTTCGTTCAACTTTATTACTATACATCACTGTGTTGGTATGTCACATTAAGGCCTGTCTCGATAAATGTTCCTGGATGATAAACTGTCCCAGGAATTATTGCGATAAACGATAATATTGTCGTTTTGAGACTATTTTCAAATAATGTATTGATAATGGCATAATGATGTAAGTTCACCTTCTCAAAGACTAATAAAACTTTAATTTTGTACAGAACACTTGATACCAGAACTGGAAGACATTTTAAATATCCAAAATAAAACAACCAAAAGAAATAAATGAAAAGGAAATAAAACCAGCACCCAACGGAAACCATACATAAGAAGGATTATTAGTTCTCAGTAAGCAAAATTGCCCTTCAAAAAAGGTAAATCATCAGAATGGAAATTATCAAGCTCATTTTAATTTGTCACGCAATTAATTGATTTATTGCGACAGCCTTGGTTACATCACATCCAATTAAAGAATGCATGCTTTGTCAAGGGACAATATGAACACAATATGTAACAATCTCTTCAAGTCAGTCAGTGGAGCTGAAATCAAAGTGTATTTTAGTGGCGAAAGAGTTCAGATATTTCCCCACCTACTTAATCGGCAAAGTGCAGAATAAGAGCTCTAACACACAGTATTCCACATAACACTGTGCTCCGTCCGAAGACGAAGTGATGGCCGTGACTGTGCTGTAGCTCTGCAGTTAGGCCCAGTCTCACACAGTCACACTGTCTTCCAGTAAGCCGTGTCTGGTGCTGTGCTTTGATTATTCCCATTTGTGAGAAGGCCATCTCACAGAGATATGTGGAGCCGAGAAATCCCTTCACTTTCACTCCACAAGATGAGAGGAGGTTTTTTTTCTCTGCTTCGCAACTTCCCACAAGTTACAGTCCTTTGCCTCGAACTGCAGTTCAGTGTCACTTGGCAGCTCAATTACTTCCATATTAGGTGAGGAGAAGTCATCCTACATTATTTTTGTATATGGTTTAAATTCAATGGGGCAAAAAAAACGATTTGTGATAACGTTGACAATGTCCTCCATGACAAGCACATCCTGAGAATGCCTGTCAAATTATGCAGCTGCTATATCCACATGAACACACAACTGCTCAAGATCAGCATTGCTTACATTCTCTGTCAGGGTTTCTAAGTTCGGGAAGTGTGACAGTCTCCCAGTTATGATTGGTATTGAGGAGGACACAAGTGCAGAAAAATGGTGGAGGCCAAACTACAACACTACAACACTAAAAAAAAGAAAAAAAAAAAGGTCTAAGCAGACTTTCTAAATCAAATAGGTTAAAATAACATATTAAATTCCTTCAATGTTTTGCGACTTACTCTGATCGACACAAAGGTCAATTTGTTGGTGACACTCACTCCAAAAGCAGCAGAAGCATCTAAAAACACACTCCGCTTGACGGAATGCTATTTTCAAATCAGCAATGCCATAAAACATGCAAAGGTTTTCTGGTATAAACAGAGCTCTTGGGCATACTTTACTGGCAGTGTGAGAGCATGAATATGTTAACACCCTAATTTAACACATTTTAGCAGTCTGGTTAGCAAACTCTAATTACAGTTGAAACAGCATACTGATGACCGATGACACACACTGAATTCGACACACATACTGCGGATTCGTATTCCACTCAAAGCAGCTGTGAAACCCTCATTTCCCCCCGCCCCTCCCCGAAATCGGCCACATATGAAGTGGCTGATCTGAAAATCCAAATCCAGTTGCACTCTGCCAGGAGCGTCAACTTAAAAACATTGCTTCAGAGAGTACTCAGAATATTAGACAGACATCGCTAGAGAGGGTCAAGATGATCTGAGTGGGCTTGTGTTTGTCTTAGATGTAGCCCACCTACATCTACATCATTATTTAAATGGTCCATTTAGAAGCGCGCAGCATTCTCTCTGCTGCTGAACGTTTCTCTTTGAGTGGCATTAGTGGTGTTTTTTTCCCCATTGCTCATATATCTCTGAAAGTGTAAGGTTTCTGTGAAATCTCAGTCTATTACATATATCGAGGAAGAAAATCTCTCCCCTTTTTTCGTTTTTTTTTTTTTCTCTCGTCGTCTGCCGCAGCTGCTCCTCGCTTTTGCGCCTCCAGAATAATAAACACTTGAACTTTAACTATTTAATATCCTGTACTGGGTTTCAGCCAACAGCTGGTGTACACCACTCGTTTCTCTTTGCTTTATGAGTGAGTTGTAAAATATGATTTCTGTTGTTGTTTTCCTGTTGTTTCTAATACATTTTGCGGGTTTTCACTTCATGCATTTTCTAAAATGTAATTATTAAGCATTTAGTTTGTTCTCAAAGATTATTAAAAGGCTTATGTTGCAGAATTTCAGAACTGCAGTGGAGCATCCTTTGACAGTCGCTGCTGTTCTGAAAGGGACACTCCATACCTTCAGACGGACCTACTCATATTTTTTTCTTTTTCTAAATTTCAAAGGAAGAGTGTGAAACCTGTGGCTCCGGAGTCACAACTGGCTCTTTGGACCTCTGACAATGGCCCTTAATAACTTTGGTTAAAAATGATAAAGAACCAACTAAAAATGTTAAATAAAGATAAAATAACAAACGTAGATTTAAGCAGTTTTGAATGGAAAAATTGCATTGAAGTGCCACAACTGAATTACACTTTAAATGATGTTTAGATGGGCATTTTACGTTTCCACAAATTCAAACTGATTTCAAAATCTAAAAATAGTTCTTTAAAAATGATAGCAGATTTGTTTTTAAACATTACCAGAGATTTGACAATATAAATTAATCAATGGGAAAAGAAAAGCAGCAGCATTAGACATTATTGGCTGTTTCACTGCCTGACCAACAGTATTGCTTATGTAGCTATATGAATAAATGAACAGTGATTTCATGGCAGTTAGTCAAATTTTCCCTTTAGCAATTTTTTTTGTAGAAGTATTTTTAATAGTTTATATATTTACATATCCATACCAAATTTCAAATTGCATGATATTTAAATCTGATAATATATTATTTGCTCCATTTTTTCATGGTTCTGATTCTCCTCCGTGTGTGTGTATGCATGTGTATGTGTATGTTTCAGATAATGTTAATGAAGTCATTATATCCCTGATCAAACCAAAATGACTCCACCTCCTTCTGATAGCTGGCCAATAGTCTTAGAGAAAATTAGCATCAATAATTATTGTAATAGCATGACCTTATTCCCAAAATGTTATGACTTTATTCTTGTAATTTTTTTTTTATTATTAGCATTGCCCTAATACTTTATGGTACCAAAGAACCAAAAGTTAGGCATATAAAATGTGAATCTATTAATCTTTCAAACTAAAGTTTGTAAACAGATTTACAAAATAAAAATCTTGACTTTTAGCAGTTTGATTATTGCTAAAGGTAGATTTCAGAAAACACCTAGGATTTAAAGATTAGAGATTTAGCATTTTGCATCTTTCTCACTCAAATATTTATCATCATCCACATCATTAAGACTTATTCAAGAATTTTTCAGATCATTTTACACATTAAAATGATCATTTGGACATTTATTTCAATAGATCCTATAAAGCCATGAGATTTATTTTTTCCTTTGGTTCTATGGCTGACTCCTCCAAATAAGAAGAATTCAGAGTTGGCCATGTTTTATTTAGCTACAAGGAAAATCACCGTGCTTTTAATATATTCATCAAGCAGTCGGGTACGTCTGGAGGGTTACACAAACACAACCACCGAATTCAAACTGTCAAGTCAGGCACAACAAATCCTTTTTAGTTCTTATCATGTTCATTTCTGACAGTGTTATTAAGGAAGTCCATGCTTGACTGGAATCGGTGGAGGTAGTCGCTACGGATGAGTAAGCTTTCCATATTGAAAATATGCTTTTTTTTTCTTTTACATCTGTCTTATTTAAGTTCTGCATGGATTTTTTCCCCCCCACAGTCCTACATTTATATGTCAGTGTATAAATGCAAGTTTGCAGTATGCTAGTTAATTAGTTACAAACTTCCTGTCAATGTTCCTGAAAGCTCATGCTTATTCTTTCGAGTAATAATTTCACTGAAAAAGACCAAGGTCCTGTCGCTGATGGAGACGTTAACGTTCAGAGAATGAATCAGAAAATAAAGATTAATCAGTTGTCATTCACCTCCCCCCCACAAAATAAATATTTTTCTATTGCTTTTCTTTATTAGCATATTATTATTATATTATTATTATTATTATTATTATTATTATTATTATTATTATTATTATTATGCCTTATAGCTTCTTATAGCAGCAGATTATTTTGCAAGGCAGCTGAAGTGAGCAGCAAGCATGTACCCTGGCTGTTCTGAGTGCCTCAGTGTAACTTTTACATAATTTAGATGTCTGATCTCTGCTTCCTACTAATTAGACTCGCCCGTTCGCTGACAGCCGCTAAAAGGACAGAACTGAATGCCAAAAATATTTGCTTTGTCTGAAAGGTAACCACTCAGAGGAAGAACTCCTACAACCACCAGCTGAAGCAGGAGTGGTACGGGGTGGCGGCTACGCATTCCTGGTCTCTCTATGAGCAGCAGCCTAATTAGTCAAGTTGGTACACAAGCTAATGCATCATTCATGCAATACATTTTTTATTTTTACTTTCTCCCCTCCCCTTGTACCTTTTCATCAATGATACATGGGCCGTGTTTTTGTTTTTTTTTGTGGTAATTGTGAAGACTCATTATGATTAAGCATTGTGCTAAGACCAAACAATCCTCGTCTGTAACTACATCTGGGTATCTGTTGCAGTCTGTTTGCGCAAAATGCATTATCATGAACATTAGAACTTCATTTTGTTGTCAAATGACGTTTGCTTTGACGGTTTGTTTGTTTAGTTGCAAAGCTTCGAAAATAACGGATCTTGTACGTCCTTCCATTTTGTTTGCTTCATCTTTAGGTTTATTCATATCTGGATTCATAAAGGGGTGTGATGCTTAATTTATGAGGACTTGTGAAATAATTATTAGCTCTTCAACTTTTAAAGATTTGCTGCATTGACTCTCAACTTTAATGCATGTCAGGTGAGATATGAATAAAAAGAGCATAAATTTGAAATTTACAAACAGAAATTTGACATACATTTGCTATTAAACACGGCAGTGGCAGCATGCTTTCAAACGCATGGAGCTAAATATGGTGTGTTTGTGTTAGAGTTTAAAAGTAAAAAACATTAACCCAAAACTGACAGGCAGGGCTACAGTACATTATTTCAAAGCATGTAAAACCCAGACAAAACCTAACTGGAAATCTATAGTGAACAATTTGCTGTTCACAGACGTTTTCCAAAAATTTGACTTAGCTTGAGCTATTTTCTAAAAAAGAATGGGCAAAACATTCAGAGCTGAACAGAGAGACTTTAAAAATTTGCAGATGCAATGAAAAAAATGTGGAGGTGGATTGAACACCAATCCACAACGGGTTTTCTTTATTAAAGGAGGGTATTATGTAAAATCAACTTTTTTGAGTTTTAGATTATTTTGTAGAATAGAATACAATAGAATGTACTTTATTGATCTCCCACAGAAAATTGGCAAGCTACTCCATCCAAAGTGTTAAAAATTTGTAAATTCAAATTTATGAAAAGTAGGTGTAACATGAATTCTCTCATCAAAAGACATACCTGGAGTGTTGTGTCAATCCAGCACTCCTAAAAATAGTTGTAAATGGGAGAATGAGAGGCACTGCTTGTTACGCCCCCAAGGTCTAGGGATCCAGGGGCAGTAACATAAAATGTGTCTGGAGTGACAGTATAAATTAAAAATGATTTATTACAAAATAAAGTTTCACAAAACAATACAATTTAACCCAATTAATGCAAAACAAA
>NW_015112617.1:222896-224827 GCF_001443285.1 Poecilia latipinna | reverse complement strand
AAACATTTTTATGTTATAGCCCTTAACATAAAAATGTCTGTGGCATTGGTTAGCCTCCTTTACATCAATACTGTTAGCAATCAAATGATTCTGCTCCGATCTAAAATTGGGATATTTAACATGTTGGATTATTTTGGCCAGATATTGCAGTGTGTGTGGTGTTCCTTGAGGATAAATGAGAGCACACCTTGTTGAATGTGACTTGTAGCCAATCAGAAAGCGAAAAAGGAAGACACAGCAGACAAAATAACTTCCATGGCAACCAAAAATGTCCAGGGTTTCCCTCAGTGTATTGTCTGGTGGGCCACCTGACTTTACTTGCGCCCCACCAGGCTAAGCATGGATTGTTTTATTTATTAGGCTTTTTGTACGCCAGTACCAGTAGCAAAGATGGGTTAAAAATTTCTTTGGTGACACAATTGGAAGAGCAATGGCAATATAGTATAGCCAGTATGTGAATAGTAAGACTGAGGTCTTACCAAGTGCTACTGCTACTTCCGGTGGGCGCCGGAAGACCCATAATCCTTTCCCCAGTAAGCCTCCCAGGAATAAGGTGTATAGAATGTTCAGTTCCAATGGTATCAATGACATCAGCAGTAACGACATCACTCTATGATATCACAAAGGAATATCATAGAGTGATAGATCACTCTTCAGAGCACGTTCGAAATTAATCGAAACGAGGGGGATATCGATTCCAGATATTACACGCCTTTCAGAGAAGCAAGAATTTACCAGAATATAGACATGAAGCAACAACAGATTGCTTGTGAACATGAAGCTTTTCTAGCTAAGCTTACATGGGTCGACATGATGGACCTCAACATCCAAGTTGACTACGACGCTGTCATTTTCCCTTTCGAAGATAACAGCGACAGCCCCATTAAGCCAGAAGGTGAATCAGTAAAGATCTAGAGAGAATCAGGTCCTTCCGGCGACTTTGGGAGTCCAACATCATTGGAAGTTGAGCAGGAAACAACTCCTTCTGCTGGCTTTGAGATTACCTCCTCAATGGAAGTCGTGGAAGAGACAAGCCAATACGTCAAAGATCTCACAAAGCAGGTAGAAGATCTTAAAACAGAATTGCAGAGTAAGATTTTTGATCTCCATGAGGAAAGAGACCGAAGGATTGCATATCAGGCTGAAGTCAAATCACAGCAGGAGGAGATTCAAAAACTGCAAAAAATGTTGGAAAAAGAATGTCACCTGCAAGTCAAATGTGAACATGGAAGAAATGTGCCAGAGATTAAAGACGTATCAATGGTTTCTTGCTCTTCCAAAGTTACAGCCGACAAGAGCATTCTTCAACAGCTGGACTACTTCAAGAGGGAGGCTGAAAAATATGCCCCCGCAATAAAGGTCTGATAGAAATAATGGTTGAAGAATACAGAGTTAGGCTTAAATATGAGGAACAGGTAGAAAGTCACATTGAGCAAGCTTCTAAATTCAAAGCACAGTCAGAAACAGTGAAATCTCTGCAGGGTCAGATTGCAGACCTGAAGGTGAAATTGAAACTTGCTCTGGAAAATAACCATTCTAGAGTCTCCACCCAACCAGAGGCCCCCCTGCAAACAGAAGGCTCCCTACAAACAGAGGAGTCCAACCAAAGACAGACCTTCTATCAACCAGGTAGATCTGAGAAAAGAGAGACCTCCAATCAACCAGGTAGGTATGAGGAAAGACAGTCCTCCAATCAACCAGGTAGGTCCGAGGAAAGACAGACCTTGAATCAACCAGGGGTTTCCCTGCATAGCCTGGCTCGGCCTTTGCGCCGACACCCAGGTTGCAAACAGAGGAGTCCAAGCAAAGCCAAACCTCCACACAATCATTGAGGTCCGAGGAAAGACAGACCTCCATGCGACCAACCTCCAGTGGTGGCGTGGAGGGCTTTCATGTTGGCATTGGCATGAAGGCCAGTCTGTGCCCGGCTC
>NW_015112617.1:200809-219725 GCF_001443285.1 Poecilia latipinna | reverse complement strand
GGAAGACATGCGGCAAATGTCACCAGGCCGGGAATCGAATCTGCGACCACCAGCACGAGGACCAAGGCCTCAATATGTGGGTCGTGCTTTGACCCTGCGCCACCACAGCACCCCAAAAGGCAAACTTTTGGTTCTGATTGGTTTTTAATGTGTTGAATGCGTCTCAGCACATTCAGCCCATTAGACTACTAGTGACTGCAGCTATGCAATTGGCAGAAAAACAACCTAGCATTATATCATCATTTATAGAATGATTTAGAAAACAAAATGGTAACACTTTATTTGATGGGTTGTGAATAAGACTGTCATGACACCATCATAAACATGATGTAACACCTGTCATGAACATGAGTAAGTCTTCATGAATAATTTATGACTGTTGTCATAAAGGTAAATAATGACACTTTTAATACAAAGTTGACATTATTCAAAATGTATTTGTTATGACAGCTTGACATTAACCAAGAAATCATGATCTGACATAAATTTGTTATAAAAGTATTACTGATTAAACTTTAGCTTTAATAACATGAAGCTACATCATTGTTAAAGCTCATTATATGGCGTTCACACCGTGGTGTGAACCATTATATGGTGTTCACACCGTGGTGTGAACCATTATATGGTGTTTGTATTTGAGTGTCAGGCGCATCTGGTTTACATTCAAAGTCTATGTGGAGGCGCGTCGAGGGCCGTTGCAGCACGTTTCAAGTGTCTAGCGCAGCATTAGACACTCCACAGACTTTGAATGTAAACCAGACTCGTCTGATGCTCAAAACGTGTTTGATATGAATGCACCATTAGAATGTTCAGTTTCAATGGTAACAATGACATCAGCAGTGATGACATCACTCTTTGACGCATCAAAGTAATCTCTCTCTTGAGTGTAGCACACATTTTTTTTCAGACCTGTTCCTGTCAACTGTGACAACAATGTCAGACCGTAGCGTTCTGGGAGGGCGCGGGGGGTCCTTTATCTCTCGCCACGACAATTTAGCTGACCTTAATATTTCCTGTGTTTTATTTTGGTCATTATTGTTACACTTAATGTTGATATGACGATTCTGTATTTTACGGGACGGGTGGCAACCCTTTAAAAAATTAAGAAATCATGTATCATTCTACTTCCACATAAAATAAAATAAACTACTTTGTCCTTGTCTAATACATAAAAGTCCAAATACTTACAGTGAAATCTGTGGTTGAAACAAAATGAAAAATGAAAGATTCCAAAGGCTGTAAAATATTTTTCATAGCACACAAGCAGCTTGAACTGAAAACAGTGATGCAGCAGAGGCCTGGAGAGTGGGCTTAAAACAGGCTCCCCACCTGGAAACACTGTGACTTACTTTAACAGGAACATACTTCAATCACTACCATGTCACCGGCTGTGTACCTCCTGAAGGGATTTGCGAGTCTTTTAAGAATTGATACAAGTCAAATTACGATTCTTACCTGCTTCTGACAAAAGCAGAGCTTCATTTGACTGAAAAGGCTAAAATGTTCCGATTCATGTGCGAGGTTGTTATTCAGCTGGATTCATTTTCAAATATATATAAAAAAATCTATTTCTTTCCCCTTCTGCCTTTTTTTTTTCTCTTCAAAGAAATGTATTCCTCCTGTCTGGCTGGATAAAAAGAAACATGTCTGGCTGTACGCACGCTGGAGGAATTTTGAAGTCGGTTTGATACGCCCTCCATAGAATTAATGGCCCAGATACACACACACTACATCTCACGGTAACCGAGTTTGCAATCTATATGGGTCCGCTTACAACTCCCCAAATGCAGACAGGCTGCGTCACGAGTAAGTCTGTCCGGCAACAAACCCCTTGAAGGCATTTCATAGATTATGACTGGCAGATTACGGTATTTGGGGAAGTCGTTGTCCTCGGGTGTTATGAACATGCAAAGCTCATTCTCCACCCCTGGTGCCACTCAACTGTAGAGATTATAGCTGGGAAGGAAATCTTTTCCCTTAATGGAGCGAGGGGGTAAAAGGACGTCTACACAGACACAAACGCGCTAAGGATGTGTAGCCAATCAGCTTTCGGTGTTTCCTGCGGGCATCCTGTTCCTCTGGGCCTTTTTGATACAGGAAAAGAAAAGCCTTTTCCGTTTTTCCCCTTCAGGTCCTGTAATACCTGTGTGATGAGCGCCAGCAAGCGAGCTCAATCCCACCAAGTGAACGGCCCACACACACACACACACACACACACACACACACACACACACACACACACACACACACACACGCACAGCAGTGGCTAAGGGAACACTGAAGCTCTTTAGAGCCCCCTGGTGTGCTGTTGTAATACAGCGCTTACTAAAAACTGCATATTAGACAAAAAAAAACAACTACAAAAAAAATTTATTGTATTACATAGAAAGTGTTTTCTCAGTTTTCTGTTAACTGCAAAGCCAATTTGGGTTGACAAATATGTCATTTCATTATACATTTGGGACTGTGAATGGCAGGAATGCGTAGATAAATGCAGTTCTTTTTTCAAAGACAATTAAAAACTATTTTTTATTCAAATCAATGAGTTAAATGTATGTCTGTGTTAAAGTTAGTATCCAGAGGTTTGTTTTTCATAAAAAAAGAAAAAAAAAATAATAATTAAAAATACAGGTGGATGATTAAGAGCGAACTTCCACCACCTGATTTTTAAAAAAAAAATCTTTTTTTTTTTTCTTTTTTAACAAAACACATAAATAAAACAGCTTACTCAGCTTTGTGTATTTGAGTCAATGACATCACATCATAAGACATCATGAGAGGCAGAAGAATAAATTGATTTTTGGGTATTAGCAAACATGTAGCACATGCAACGCCAAGCTGAACAAATTTAAAGTGGCGCTGGTTTATGGAAAATGATGTGCAGCGAACAATGTTGGTGTTCGTCGCCACGTTGAAATCCCATCTAGTCTGACTATAGCTGTGTTCTCATTACAAATGTGTGCAAATATTTGTTGATATTCTGCTAATGTCGAAAAAACAAAAATTCCCAACTGCGGTGTTCCCAAATGCTCCAAATGCAATTAAAGTTACACGCATATAAGTTTGTTCACGCAACAAGTCATTAAAAAAACATGTCAGCTACATGAGTCATATTTCAGCCAATGACATTAGTGGTCATCATCATCTGCACATTGACCAAACAAAAAAATAAAACAAGCCACATCAGAATAATACTTACTGTTGCCTTTTTGCGCTTGTAGTAACATCCGTTTGTTGATCGTGTGATTCGTGTAATGCGAAAAAAGTGTTTCAATAGAAGTTCTGCAAAATACAAAAATTTCGATAACCACCTCATCCTGTCGCAAAACCTTTTTATCGAAAACATGAGGGGGTTTTTTCGACATTGCCATTTTTCCATTAAGGAGATTTCTTTTCACAATTCCAATTTGTGCAATTTTATGGTCAGTAAAACACAGCTGCCATCAACTAGAACGCAGCAGGTACTTTGAGTGTGTCGTCAAACCCAGCTCCGAGTTCCAACTTCTTTGCAGTACAGGAAACCAAAGAAAACACCGTGTGAACGGTTTACGGCCCCGAAGCGACGTGCATGCGCAAAAGAGCTTTGCGTCATAATCCTGCTTTTAAACGCTTCCATAACTTTATCCCTGACCTGTCTGGGTCAGAAAGCAAACTGTGGCGCTCTGCATTGTTTTGGAAAAGCACAGGACAGAAGCCTTGAGCTGTCAAGACGTTCAAATTGCTTGTTTGGAAGGTTCAGCATGCGGGCCACTTGAGTATGCATGGCAGGTCAAATGTCGTCCATAACTGCAAATCTCATTTTATAGCTGATCTTTTGGAGTGACTTCGCTCAGAATAGAAAGGCCACAGATCCGGACTTTGCATTTTGAGTGCAGACTTTAATGGTGCCTCGGAACTGCTGTTTAAATTAAAGCTGCGTCTGTGTTGGATGAGTGCTTGTCATGGATGACTTGCATCCTGCATGCCAAATCAGACATCTCAAGGAGAAAACTGCATCGTGGTTGTTTGGGAGTTGATTGAGGGCAGATTCTGTCAGCCATTACTTAATAAGTTGCACTGCTAAAAAGGCAAACTATTAAAGCTTGTTTTAAGTCAATGATTCCTTAATATTGATGAAAAGGGTCCAAGCTGTAAGTGAAATAATCTGCCAGTTGAACAGGACATGATTTCAGTATTAAGCAGTATTTTTTCATCAAAATTAAAGAATTATTGACTTTGAGAAATAGGACCTTGAGGTAAGGTCCTATTTCTTGCTGAAAAGTTAATTTTGAGTTAGTTTTGTTTTATTTAAAATGTAGATATTTGCACTAGAAACTAGACCGATACTACTTAGTAAGATTTTGTCACATGTGGGGTTACCCCAAGGCTCGCTCCTGGAACCCCTCCTATTTAGTAACTACATGCTCCAACAGCGAGTAGAAGAGATTAGATTGGTTACCATAACTACACAGGTGACACACAGCTCTACATTACAATGTTACCAATTGACTCTCTCAACCCATCCAAACACTAAATAAATTGCTTAGAACAAATCAAAGTGTGGATGTGACAAAACTTTCTCCAGCTAAACAGAAACAAAACTGAAGTTATGATCCGTTGACCTACGAGGAATGATATAGAGTCAGCATGCAGCTCCAGTTATTACAGCTAAAAACTAGTGATTAGGCCCCAAACCTTGGTGCAGCGATGGGCTTGAACCATCAGAGCCACATAAAGAAAGTTGCAAAGTCAGTCTTCTATCACCTTATAAAACATTTTGAGGATTAGAGGACTAATGTCCCAGCAGGATCAAGAGAAACTCATCCATGCGTTTATCTTTAGTCGTATTGATTACTGCAACAGTAATCACTGGTCTGCCTAAAAAACAAACAAAAATCAATGCCAGTTTTCGCTTCCTTCAACTTTCAGTTAATATGCCTGGAGAGAGCATATTAACTCTCTTAACATTCACAGTTAACAGAAATAAATGCTTGAAATACTTCTGTGTGTACTAAATCTATAATAACTTTTAAAATCAAATTCTGGAAAATAATTAACTTTTCAAGGATACTCAAGGATAGTTTTAGTGACATGCTCTTCTATGCTTATCTAGTTCATACAATAACTCACCTTATTTTGGCGGGGTGGTATTTCAATTACATGACTCATCTGTGTTCAGTTGCCACGGTAATGTTTTTCTAGGTGTTTGTGTTTTATTTTTTCGCTAGTCATTACTGCTTTTTATTAAAAAAAATAAATAAATAAACAAAAAATACCTGGACCGATTTCTCTTGGGAGAGCTCTTTCAAAGCTCCAGCGTTTTTGTCTCCATGACAACTAATGTGTCAGACTCTCACAGAAAGCTGAAAACATATTCATTCTGCCTTCGTTTCTGGAGATTCACCTGAACCAATTCATTATGGTAATTTTCATCATTAAAAACAGGAGTGGGAGATTAGAGCGGAGACACCCTGCCTTTTTCCAAACAGCAGGAAATATAGTCTGATGACTTTTTTTTTTCTTTTTCTTTCTTCTATGGAAGGACCTGGCGCTTTACATCTTAATTAGAAAAGAACGACACCCCGAACCTTCGGACTAATGAAACCAGGCAGCACAACATTCAGACTATGCATTCTGATAACGCGACTGCATCACCGGTGACAAGTTCACAAAGGCCACTTTTGATTCTCTACTTTGAATTTAATGAGGGCAGCTGGCTCGGGCTTCGTGTAATTTAACCCCAGAAAGCCCACAGATGGCTGCCTGACATGGGCAGAAAGCAAAAAGAAGTGGACCAATGTGGAATCCAAGACATTTAGCGTGATTTCTGACACGTCACGCTGCTAAAGACGAGCCTACCACCAGACTGTGCGTTATTAGCTTGAAATGTCTAAATGTGGTCGTATCGCCGGTAGCAACTGGATGCGCTGTGCTTTTATACCGACAGTGACATCAAGAGGTTCTGTGATATAGAGAAATATAAAGAAATCGAAGGCGGCTGAAGAATTGTGAAGTGCTGCGCGTCACTGCATCAAAAACAGAAACTAAGTCGAAAACATTTCGGGAAAATTAATATCTGTACCAGCATGACGATTTAATTTGGAGGCCCATTTTTTTGTTTGTTTTTAATCTTTAAATTATTGAACGCATACAGGGAGTTGTTATATGTCACAATGTAACTAAAACCTCTGTTGTAGTTTATTAAAACTTGATAGAATATACCAGGAGGTTGCAACCTGCCTATTTGGAGCTTCTGCAGTGCTTCCCAATAACTACAAGTGTTTAACAGTTTGTCTGCGATATTTGCACTTGGTTTTTACAAAGAATGACACTAAATTTATCAATAGTATACTTTAAGATCTGCTTTATTTTTTCCTTTTCTTGCATTTTTCATCCCACAGAAAAAAAAGAATATCTATCCTCTTTCATGTTTATCTTTATTCTAAATACTAAAAATAGAAATAAAATAGTGGTTCTTCAAATATTACAACAAATCTTTGCATATAATTGTGAGGTAGAAGGAAATTCTTCCTTCTAAAGCAGTTAAATCATAGCTTGATTGGATGAAAAGTGTTAGCATGGACACTAACTGAATTAAAAAAAATGTTATTTAGTCAGAGTGATTCAAAGACCTGAATGTTGTTTGAAACTGTTCGTGACAGAACAGCTTTATGTCTAGGTTTGCTGTCCTGCTTGAAGGTGAACATTGAGCACACGAACATTCCCACAGCATGACGCCTCCCACACAATGTTTTACTTTGGGCATGTGGTATTTTTAGAGATGTGCAGTGTTAGTGTTTTTGTGTTTTGTATTTAGACTTGACAGTTTCAGCTGCATCTCTTTTAGCAGGATTCGTTTGCTCCCCTATATGACAAACAGAACTTGTCAGCTTAGGTGTGCAGCCATGTCTCGGAGGGAGTTTGCAAATTTGCTGTTTTCATTTCCGGATAATGGATTGAATGGTACTTTGTGAGATTTCCAAAGCTTAGGAAATTGGATTGCAGTCTAACCCTGCTTTTCAATCATGTTCTCCAACAAACCTCTGAGGTCTGTTTTCATGCCAGTTTGAACTGTATTTACTGTATCTGGCACATTAGATAATGGCAGCTGTTTGCACTAGTTTTTGTTTGAGGAAATTAGGCTAAATGGAGAAGAATACAAAAACACCTACTTTGACTGACAATTTTGATTAAATACAATTTTTTATCATTTAAATTTCATTTTGTGTTGCAAAAACCTAAAATCTTACCAATTATTTTGGTCCAGGTTCTAGTGCAAATGTCTCAGTACACTTGAAATAGGACAAAAACTACCTTACAAGTAACTTGTCAGCAAGAAACAGGAGCTTGTTTTAAGTTAATAATTCCTTAATATTGAATAAAATAAAGGACTGGCTCCACTGGCTGATTATTTCACTTATAACAAGACATATTTCCCAGGCTGTAAGCAGAAGTAGCACTTTTTCATCGATATCTCAGAATTATTGATTTAAAACAAATTCCTATATCTTTCTGAAAAGTTTTAAAAGTAAGTTAGTAAAGACATTTGCACTAGAAATTAGACCAAAACCACTTTATAAAATGTTGTGTTTTTGCAGAGTTCAACATCACATTACTCCACTGCTTTGGGCTGGACTGTCACAGCAACATGACAAAATGTGAAAAATGTAAGAATTACAAAAATTCTTGTATGGTTCTGCAAATGTACAGATTAAAACTGAATTTTACAGATAACTATCAAAGTGTTAGCAGAGCAGAGATCTATTTTGCCGTTTCTTCCAGTTTTAAGTCAATTTCATTTGGTAAGCGACTTTGCTTTATTTTGGCATTATCTTGCACTTTCTATCTCACTAAGTAGAAACAATTCGACTAAGTATTGGAATCAGGAAGTGCACCCTAAGAAAACAAACTTAATGGAGAACAGATTGGGGGGAAAAAAAAAAAGCAACACTAAGAAATTACCACCTAGCTATTTTTGGGCTGTGAGATCATGGGGTTTGTCTTTGTTATCACCTGTTCTATCAGAGGTGATAGATCATCTATACATAAAACCTTCTGAGGTGTCTGAACATGAGTGAACCTGTGGTTCTTCAGTTTGTGATTCAAAAAGTTACGACTAAAATGCAAAAATGCTAAAATGCTAAATGGAGGTGGTAGACAAAAACAAGTCTGGTGTTAAGGTAAATAGAACAAATTTATATTATTCTTCTCTAGACATATTAATCACACAAAGCACTAGTACCATATTTAACCAAGCACACTGACATACACCTTCCAACCGCTTACGTTTAAGGCCTTTTAAGAACAGTAATAATTTAGAAAAGTTGAATATGCATTTTATCAACATACGGTAAGTTGTTGTGTTTTGGCTCTGGCAGGCTTTCACACAAAGGTTTCCCAGTTTTAACACCTTCCTTGTGCTATAAAGTAAATCTCCAAACAGTACTTTATTGGTTTAACCCAGATAATGAAATAATAAAATTGTGATTTAAATCCCCAAAACAAACTACAAGGAGCCAATTTCACCAGCAGTATTACTTTAGCTAGAAATCCAGAAGAGTCGATACTGTGAAGAGTAATTCCCTCTTCATTCTTGTTTTAAAGCCTTAAATTCCTGGGTGAAAATTACAAGGTGAAAGAAGAAACTCAGTTTTGGATGAAAAAGCAAACAGAAATAAATGTAATTTAATAACATGGGCCAAAAGCGTCAGAATCAAATATGTTGACATTTTTAGTAGCTATGTTAAATAAATATCCAGCGTTATATTGTACCAATTTACTAAACACTCAATAAAATCAATAGCAAAATTATTAAAATTCAAATTCATAATGATTTCAAAAAGTACAAATTTTTTCAGCTTTCATTTAATTAATATACATTTTCTGTATTGAGGTGATCATGAAATAAGCTAAAATCTGATTGGTTATTTCTGATGGCTAAAACCAACAGATGAAGCAGATTTAACATAATGAATAAAAAAAAATATTGCTTTAACATTGTTATTTTTTAAATTAACAACTTAAATATATAAAATGTAATTCTTAAGAATATTTTCAATTTTATTTAGATCACATCCATAAATATTTAATTACCTATTTATTTTCTAAACTTTTGCCCCTCAAATTAAGAACTAGCTTATAAATCTCCACATATCCAACACATTTCATAACTTCTATTTATATATATATATATATATATATATATATATATATATATATATATATATATATTTTTTTTTTTTTTTTTTTTTTTTTTTTTTGTTTACATATTTGTTAAAACTTTCATTATGTTGTATCAGTATAACATGAGAAAAATCTGTGAAAAATCTACCTCCTCTTTGTGGTACAACTGCCATCTGAAGAAATACACTGGTCAGAAACAACCAATCAGAGCCAGGGGGAGTGTCTTCTGGCTGTCAATCATGCGTGTGCATGTGGCGTTAGATGTGCTAGTGGCTGAGAAATAACTTACCAAATCAGGAAAACTGTTTATCCACTGCCTCTGGTGGCATGCTAAGTAGCCTTAGCATCCACGGCAGGTTCTGCTGCGCTAAGATGCTCCTCCTGGCTGTATATCTGCAGATGGTCATAGGATGACAAGGAGCCAGAGGAGCTTTTTTTGTTTTGTTTTTTTTCACAATTACCTCTCATATTATACTCTCACAACATAGTGATATTTTTCATACATTTGTAAAAAAAACAAAAAACAAAAACAAAAAAAACATTTTATAAGTTATCTACTGCAGATTCAAAGCCCACATTACACTTGAGATTATGAAGACCAACAGTAATGGCTTAAACAATAGAATTTTTTTTGTTAGTTTTTTTAATATAAATGTTGATATTTTTGTCGACAATGAGAGCAGGAATAAAGTTTGGGGAAAATATATTTCCGTCCAAATTCCTAACAAATTCCGTCCAAATTACTTACTTTGAAGGAGCTTACTTCAAAGTAAGTAAACTCCTTACTGCGCAGCAGTTCAGTGTTAGTCAGGAGACTCGGTTTATATTTACCTGTAATTCATCCTCTGCTACAGGACACTGATTGCGGAATACAGGGTTGCTTCAATAGAGCACACGAACCTCCTGAGATTAAGGCTGGGTAGCATACTGACCTAAAATTCAAACCTGACGATTGGTTCCGTGGCGTAGCATCGCAAAACACAAAACACACTGCTGCTGGAAGCTTTTTCACATTTTGTCACACAAATAAAACTCCTTTAAAAAAAAGTGTCACGCATTTGTATTCTACTCACCGTTTTAGAGCTTGTAGAGGCAGCTTTTGAAAGAACAGGTGCAGCCCGTCTTTTGGGGTACGTTTCTACCAGCTTTCCACAACAGACTGTAAATGTGTGCCGTTTCTTTTCAGAATCTCAAACTGGAGAGGTAAGCTTCTTGGTTTTTACGATGCAGTTTTTCAGCAATATTCTCTAACAATTACCTGAGGTCTTCACGTAACAGCTGGATTTACATGCAGTTTAATTACATCAATCACTGATAAGGTGCAATTTTTTTTGTTTGTTTTTTACTTTCGGTGCCTAAGGTCCGAAATGAACTTGGAAATAAATATTTTCAGTTTCCTGCTTCATCTTCTAGGAACCAGTTAGAGAACAAAGAAAACCATGTAGTTAAAGGTGCTGTTTTCAGTAAATGTTTTAAGGCTGCTTTTACTAATTTTGAGAAGGACTCATCTGTCTGTTACCGCTTTAATTAATATTTTTACAAATGTATTTTTGCTATAACTAAATGACTACAACGCAGCAGGGCATTCTGGGTAAATACTACTAAACTAAACACGCGAGTCTAACGCTAGTGGGGAAAATGGCTCGTGGTCTTTCGCCGTAGACAAAAGCGAAATCCTACAACTGCTAAAATCTGATGCTGTTCTATTTTGTTTACAGAAAGGAGGAAGTTGCTCATATCTTCTTCGGTGGTTTTTGTGTTGTTTCCTTCAGTGGTTCTTGATGCAGCGCCTCCACACGGGGGAGGACAGGTTTTTCAAACAGTTTAGTTGATTTGACGGTGCCGGTGTGAAAGCAAACCGCACCAGCTGAAAATGTAACAAATGTTGCAGTTTTGGTCCCCAATGAACAGACTCTGTCCGACTATCAAATGAGAAAACACTCTCAATCTCAATGGTATTAACCTGGTTAAAATTAATAATAAAATAATCTATTACTTTATGTTGGTCTAAATCTAGGAAAAAAAAGTTAAATCTGTGGTTTTTAACATGACGAAATGTGAAAAAAGCTCAAGTACAAAGACTTCTGCACTGCGGTGTAAAACTTGCAGCACCTCAGTGACGATCCCCGTAAGGATGCGTTTCAGCTTCTCAGTGTGTGATCGATGAGCAGTTCCATTATAATCATCTTGATTCATACCCTCATCATCAGATAATTAAGATGATTTAGTCACACTTGAAGACACAGATGAGATGCAGTCCTCTAAGCAGCATGAATCTGAAACTTGTTTGTTTAATTTCAGCTTAGCATCGCTCTGAATGTGCAAGATCAGTGAGATTACACGTTGTCTCATCAGTGTGGTTTAGTACAATTGCTATGAGATTCAGCAGGAATAAAATAAATAAATACAGTGTTGTGTGAGTTGATACAGCTAAATACTTTTAAATATTTGGTTGAGTCCGGTTTCTAGTCTTCTTCATTCCCACCACGTGTCCATCCGCCGTACTCGCACTTTCTGCTTGTAGTGGTATTCCTTCAAGTGTTTTTTCAGCGCGTTCGGAATAGGGAGGACGTTGATCCCGTCGTACGTGGTGCAGCTGCTTATCACCGCCCTGCAGATGTGCTGCAGGCTGAATGGGTGTGTGCGATGGATGGGGTTAGAGAGGAGGGGCTCGAAGAACATGCAGGAGTTGGGGTCCTTGTAGTGCTCCAGCAGGCCCGTGACAGTGGGCGCATGGAAGACGCTGGGGTCATGGACGTCGAAGCTGAAGTTGTGATTCCACTGCTCAATGCGCGCGTGCAGCGAGCGGCCGTAGCGCCGGAAGCTGACGGAGAACAGGTAGTCTTCCTGGGCAGAGTCGCGCAGCAGGAAGGTGCCTTCGGGTTTCCCCTCCAGCAGCGTCTCCGCCTCGTAGCGGTCCATGACTCCCCAGTAGCACGGGAGGTTGGTGATCTGCAGCAGGTCCGGCACTAAACAGTGGATGTAGTCGATCTGGGTGTGGAAGCGGTAGCCTTCGTGGGGTGTCTGGTGCTCGGTTCGAGGGAGCGCAGCGGCTCTCGAACTCGAATTGCTCACCGCTGCTGCTGCCGCCGCCTCCGCGTCAACTGTCGGATCGGAGGCGGCATCCGAGGCGTGGAGGGAAGCGGACGCTGAGGCCGCCACTTCGTCAAGCGTGTCCAAGCAGCTCTGTAGCAGGAGCTGGTGTTGCTGCTGCCTTTGAAGAAGCATCTGTTGCTGCTGGTGAGCAGAGGCGCCCTCGTTGCCGGCCAACTCGTTCATGCCGTGAGCCAGCTTGGGGCCGTGCTTGTACAGCGGGTTGATCTGAGCCGTCACCTCGAACGTGTGGATCTCGGCGTTAGGCGGCGGCTCCACGCCTTGCTCGATGCTGATGCGCCTGCGCTCTCGCAATTTGTCGTCCACATCCTCCACGGCGGCCGTCGCTGAAGTCGGGGCGCTGCACACCACTGCTGCGGGATCCAACAGGGGAGGCTGGGTGATGGGGGCTGTGTGCTGCTTAATGAGATACCACTTCTGAGCCAGCTCTGACCCTACGGGGAACGGGCAGTCGTCCAACATCAGTTCGCTGAGATGGATCTTCCGCCTGGAGGAGGAGGCGCAGGCGGCTGATGATGGAAAGGCCTGCGGGGGTGGAGGTGATGCCGTTGCAGCACTGTGGGTCTTTATCGGGAAACACTGGCCCATTGCATCCTGGATTTTTTGCCTGAGAGTACGGCTGCTGCTTGAGCCTCGGCCCTCCACCTCGCCTAGGGGAGGTAATTCTGCGGCAGAGCAAACGGTGCCCTGACCTTGCTTGGCGGTGACACCTTGCCCCGGAGTGGATCCCGCCACGTCCAAACCCTGCCATTTCCAGGTTTCCTTCAGTGGGGAGGTGGAAGAGGAGGTTTGGCTCCTGGCCTCCAGATCGTTCAACAGTTCGCCATACTCAAACCCGTCACTGACGGGTCGCTCGGCGGCGGTGTCGTGCGTGGAGAGGCCTTTGTTCTTCCCCTTCCCGCTTTTCCGACCACCAGCAGAGTCTCTTCTCTCCTCCGACCGGCTCTGTCTCACTTTTGGGCGGGCTCCCCTCTCTCGCTCCTTCCCTCTGTTTCCCGACTCATTTGGTAATGACATTCTAGATTATGTGGAGAAGAAGTTACAGTTGTACCAGTCTAGAAAGTCGCCATAGGATAAGCTGGATATGCAGTTATCTTTCGGGAAGTTTTTCATCCACATCACTAATTTCAGATGTCTATCAATGTCCAAGTATAGTAGTCAGTAAGTTGTTGAACAACCTGCAAAAACAAAAATGACAGCACAATTTACTCACAAGAAAAAATTCACGCCATACAGGCACAAACAAATTTGACCCATGCTAACGATATGTAAAAAGTCTTAAAATATTCCAACAGTCTCATACTAGAAATGTTTAAAAAGGTATTTTCAATTGAACACAATTTAGTGGGAAAAACAAAGATTAAACATATTGTTCACCACCAAAAAGACAATACTTTCACATGGCTGGAGCCTTGAGCATTCCTCTTTGTACAATCTCTGAATATTTCAGAGTCCTAGCTCCTCTCCCATCAACTATTCTTTTCAGCTAACTCCATATTTTGCATACGGTCACAAATGTCAATTTAAAATTTCAAATCTATACACATTGTAAAATGTGAAAATGTGTTTATTATTAACTCTTAATTATTGCACTCTTGTGCAAAAAACTGATTGTAAATCAATTTAGTCACTGCATGTTTATGTCTGTGAAAGGGAACTGCACATGAAAACAGCCATTTAAACCATTCATACTACCAACACAAAGGAGTTGGTAGTCTCTTTGTCAGATGACTTTATTATCCCGTGATAACTCAGAAATAGTCCAAATAGCTTAGATGTGTTTTTTCATTTCTTTCCTTTTTACGGAAAGTTTCTGTTTGTATCATAGGTTTGTGGTGCATTTCTATCCTAAAGAAAAAGATATAAAACTTAAGATATTTCACAAGATATTGACATACATGGAAAAACTTAATGAAAGCCTTAAAATATATAGATTTTCAGACAAATACCAGAAAAAAATATCAATTGGCAATCTCAGGAACTGGAAACAGAGAAAAAAACATGTGTCTCAGATATTGATTTGATGCACAGAGTAAATAATGCAAAAATATTAGATTTTGAATATTTTTGGCAATATACATACTATTATATCATTTTGGTTTAATCAAAAACCAAAATGTGATAGAAATAAGCATATTTATTAAATTTAAGGTGAATCCATCTATCCGCCTGTATTTAATACGGGCTCAACAGTTTTAAATCTAAACTACTACGATTTAACCCTAAGTTTTCTACTTTCATTCAAAAATTAGAAGTTACTCAAACTAGTTAACGTTATTATAATAACTTCATATACTGGAGAAGACTGCGTGGTATAAAAGCATCCCAATGCATATACTGTTCATTTTATTTTCGGTTTAAAGCCAAACACTAAAATGTTAACTTACTTTCTCGTACACCAGGTTCTGTCTCCTTAAATCACACCAAGTTACTGTGATTTCGAGAAAGACTCAGACATCCATCAACTTTATATACATTACCAACATTAACTCCCGTTTAATGTTGGGGGATCGTTTGTTTTGTTTCTCGCAAATTTACTTATAATGCATGTTTTAGAAATACGGGAGAAATGTTAACAGCAGCTGCTAAGTTAGCATCTGAGCTAAGCTAAGTCAGCTGTTTTCATTGGGTACAAGCTAAATTAGCTTAGCGACTAGCTTTCTGCTAACTTGGCTACTCCTAACTCCTGGAAAGAAACGACTTAGTTTTAATGGTAAAACAACTCGTAAAACTCGTCTTTAGTTGCCAATACACAAAATTAAAACATACCTTGAGCAATTGCAAAGTAGTTTCCATATCAACTACGTAGCTTTTCCACTGATAAAGTAAGGACGTTAAGAAGGAAGCTAGCTGTTAGCTTCACGAACAGCAGACGGGGAGGGAAACTACCTATGACTCGGAAGTGAAAGCCACACGGAATTGTGGCAAATTTCTAAAATAAAAGCAAACAAACGTTATTATATAACTACAATTCTTCTCTAACGTACAAAAATCAAGCCAAGTGGACACAAAAAACACAACTTTAGTTTGCAAAAGAACTGAACCTCTTTATTTGGACTGTCATGATCCGACGGATGTTGTACTTCAGACCATTCACACACAAAAGTGACAGTAAAAAAGTAGAATAAAGCATGTGATGCAAAAGGTTCACAAAATATTAGAAAATGTCAGGGGAAAAGTTATTTATAATTAAATATAAATTGTACATGACAAACGCGCAGTATGACCTACAGCTGGCTGCAGAATTGAACTATCATAAACCCTGGGCAACACTTGGTAGATGTCTCCATATGACACAAGCTCTGTACCTCTTCTATTGGATTCCTAACACCAGGCTGAACTCATGAAATGCAGTTCCCCAACTCATTTCTTGGATCGCTGGAATGTAAACATGGAGTAAACATATTCCTTGGCCCGTTGATAGTGTTTCAGTTTACTCATCGCATCATTTTTATTTTTGGCTCAGATAAGCATCGTCATCCCCTGCTGTATCAGCATCATAAACACACACTTGCAAAAATCTGTATTGTACCTCTGTGTCCATTAAATGTAATAAATAGGCTGTTGACAGCAACAGAGGCTATGAAAAGGACAATCTGAGCCATTTGTGACAACACAGCTGATGAACATAGTGGACTGCTAAAAGAAAAAGTAGATTGCGTGTCATAAAGCCCGCATTTACCTCACAAACTGGAGTTCAGACTGTGGGTGCAATGCTTTTTTTTTTTTTACTAAGTCAGATCAATCTGAGAGCCTGCTCTGAAGAAATCCATGACTAGAATGCGACCACTTTTAAAATAAATGTTTCGAGTGTTTCCATTTTAGGCACCGGATGAACAGTTTTATCAGGACATGGACAGCTAACAGTTTGAAATCACACGGCCAGAGAAAGCTGTTCTCTCCTCACCGCGTCATCCAGACTTTGTATAAACAGGGAAAAAAAAAAAAATCTGAGTGCTATTTGGAGTCCACAGATTTGCAGACAGAGGACTTTTTTTTTAGACTCCACCCAGCCATCTCAAAAGCGAGAAGGCTTCAGTTCTTTTGTGTTACATAGCGAGACAATAGATTACTCATGACATCAAATATTATGAATCGGGGGATCATCCCAGAAAGATGTAAACAGTGACATTTAGGCGATATGAACACAACATTTGTTGCAAGATGACTGGTCTCTAGCTGTTGGCGACACCTGGCGCTGTCAGCCATCATGTCCTCTTATCTACAACAGTGTTGCATTAGTGTGGCAAAACATGCGATTATAGAAAAGAAGCAGAAGTCATCAATATCAAGGGAAGAGTAAAAAATACAATTGGAAAAAAGATATCTGTAAATAACCATCTTTACTAGACAGACCTCCTATGGCTCTGCTGAAATAATATACGAATGTTTTTTTTTTCTCTCTCTCTCTCTCTTTTCCCTGCCTTATGAAGCAACCAAAAAGTGATCCAAAAAGTCCATTATCACACAAACATGCACCTCCGGCTCTGTCACATTCAAAGACAGAGGCTGGGGGGAAAAAAGAAAAAAAAAAAGACAAGTTTTCGATTCAACACTGATAACAGATGATAACGTAGGGAGCTCTGAGACTTGAAACACAGACAAACAGGAAAGAACAAAACAAAACATGGACATCATCAAGCACCTCAAAAACAAAATAAAAAATAATGATTCATCAAATCATCATGTTGGCCGTTTTTAAAGGACGAGGGTGCTCCGAGCGTTTCTTAAACGTTTTCCGAAAGCCAATCGCAAAGTTCCCCTTTCCCCCCCACAAGAGAACTGAGATCTTTTTTCATTTAGCGTTCACTGGATCGTAAATTGAAAACGCTCTGGCCTCTTCGCTTTTATCAGTTCAGTATCTAACAAGCTCCTGCATGGTGAAAACCTCGCCAGCTCTTACTAAGCCGCCCCTTCGCCCCCTTTCGGGGTTTCCCTGGCACAAAATGAGATTCATCATCATTTATGACGTAGGACGTTAAAATAAAAGACAAGTTGCGGCTGGCAATAATTTTTCACACTGCTATTTTTTTTTTCGTTTAATTGTTCTGCTGCAACTCACTACAAATATCTTTCACAAATTAACAAACGCACAACCCTTGTCTTTGGCTTTGTTGAAGCTTAGAGGAGGACAGTTACTTTTTTTTTTTTTTTTTAGTTTATATGTCGAAGTGAAACAAAAAGAGATGCCCTAAAGCTGAAATACAAACTATTTCTCACTCCTGTTTGGTCCTCTGGTTTCCGTTTGTGCAACGAAATCTCCAACGAGGACATAAAAAAAAATAATTAAAAAAAAAAATAAAACAGCCTAATTTTAAAGCCCTGACTAGAGCTGCCTATAGGATTAGTAGGTTAACACCAACCTCCAGGTGAAACCTCAGAGAGTGTACCATGATGACCAATTACAGTTAGTGCCTAATATCAAAGATAAGTTAATAAAAGTGCCTCACTTGTGGCTGGAAATTTATTATTATTATTTTTCGAATCTAGAACACGGGTCAAGGGGCTGTCAGTGTGTTGTGGATAGAAAACCTTGTTCCAAGGCAGTAAGAGAAGAAGAGCAAATTCAGGGCAGAACCCCTAAAGACAGCACCAATCCACTGCTTTTTTTTTTTTCTTTTTTTCTCCGTATTGTGGTAAACTGAACCGCTGCACGACCATGTCACAGTCCTGCTGCAGGTGACATGGCACAGCCGACACAGTTCACCGTTTCTCTGTTCCACAATATAATAATCATCTGTATTCCATTTTTAATAAACTTAGTTGTATATAATAAAGTACAAAAATATTAAAGAACATATACACAGTTTTTTTGTCATGTTGTAGTGACTGCGTTGCCTGGGGTTTTTTTTTTTTTTTTTTTTTTTTTTTTTTTGAAGCATCACATCTGTCTTTGTGCTGAACCGAGCAGGCCTCCAATGAAGTGTCTTTTTTTTTTTTCCTCTTCATATTGTTGATGTCCGATCAGTTCCATCTGAGAAGAAAAGACAAGACACAGTTAGGCAACAGCCTGCAATGAGTGTATACATACGTCTTAATTTTGTCAGGTAGGGAAAACCCCAGTGATGGTGAAATTACATCTCTTGTCCAGTAGGTGGTAGTACGTATAATGACTAGAACCCATTAAAACAGCATTTTTTTTTGTTTTCCATTGTAATCTTAATATTATTCCATTAATCTTGACATTAATGAATGCATTTCAGCCACAGTTATTGTATTCAAGACAGTGGATATGAAATATGCCACCTCTAAGATGTCATTTTACTTTTTCTTTTCTTTTCTTTTCTAAACAGTTCCATCTATTTTCAAAGTTTTGCTAAGTTTTTTTTTTATCCATTTTTTTTTTTACTTTTTAGCTTTAAACAGTGTATTCCCTATTCAGGTGCAGATATAAATAGCAAATGCTGTGAGTGACACAATCAGTTGAAACAATTATATATTCATCTGTAACATTATACTTCCCTTACAAGTTGAAGCCTTCTTCTCTGGTTGCCCTCACTTGCTGAGTTTCCGATGACCATACTGAGCAATTTGACATTTCGAGAATACATTTACGTAATGTTAACGCTAATTAAAAAAAAAAAAAAAAAAAAAAAAAACAAATACTCACACCTTTTTTAAAACAAAAAGGGGGGGAAAA
>NW_015112617.1:191341-197681 GCF_001443285.1 Poecilia latipinna | reverse complement strand
CCCAAACGAAACAATTTTAAATTTCGAAAAAAAATTTAATTAATTTTAACCCAAATAAAAAAAAAAAAAAAAAAAAAAAAGCAGTCATCATCATCAGCTTTATTAGACACAAATGGGTCGATAGAAAGGTATGTCGTTTTTTTGATAACATTTTTTGCCACTAGAATGAGGTGTTTTTTTGGGGGGGTTTTTTTTGTCTGTATCAAAATTGGTTTATTTCACAATACTGGAATGAAACACTTTTTTTGCATCACGAGTCACGTGATCAGCAACCAGATGTTGCCACTGACACAAACAACCAAGAAGACGAAGGCAGGAAGTAGCTGGAGGATGATGGCACGGTGAGTGTTTTAACAACTTCTAGCATGAACAAACTTATTTCCGTATAATTTTAACTATGCAAAACTTTGTTCTTCGGCGATTAGCAGAATATTGACAAAGTTTTGCACCAACTTGTAATGGAAATGCAAATTGTGATTAGAAGCTTTCTTCTGGCTACACAGCTGTTTTCTCCTAATTTCCCATCAAACACACCACAAGTTGGTGTTTTTTGAATGAACAAACATGTAAGGTTTCGTAGGTTGTAGCATGGATAGCTAATGTGTGGTGGAGACACTTACCCCCTAAGGCATGCTCCGTCATACTGAGGCACAGTGACTCCAGCGTGGGGTTGATCTCCAGGTCAGAACCTGGAACTTGGCATTCTTAAGAAAACGGGAAGAATCGACATTAAGATTTTTGTTGCTTTTTTCATGCCAAATTTTATAAATGTCTGACATGTTTTTCTTGCAATGTAGAAAGAGGATTAATGTGATTTTTTATTATTATTATTTTAAAAATCAGAATTAAAGCATGCTGTGGGACAGAAAATGCACCAAATAGTTCTACTTTATCAACTAATCAAAGACAGGTAAATTGTTAGCAAAGAAAACAGTTGACATCCAAGTGTCACAGCAGCAAGTCAAAGTAAGTGGAGCCGTGCATACTCACACAAATGTAAAAGAAACTAGAAAAATAACAATCAAAGCCAAAGCAGCCAATACAGTACTGCTACTAAAAATAGTATTGAGAGATTAAAAAAATGCAGCTAAGTATGCAAGTCAAAATATACAGATTGTTATGTTACATGATAGTGAGTTGTACGAGTGAAAGCAGTCTGCTTTGTCCATTGTCTAAGCAGTAAAAGAAGTATTATTGTTTTCTAATTGTTCCATTTTGTTCAATTGAGATACACCCTTAAATATGCAATGTCTGTCTGCAAGGCTCAAAAATGAACCAAAACATTTTGAGGCATGCAGCAAGCGTACAATGTTCACATAACTTCTGTAGCTATTAGCAAGCCATTAGGTTGCAGTCAAATTTGCCAATTTCAAATAATCTAATTAATAATTAACAGTTTTGGATGAGAAAAAAAACACAGCACAAGTAACACGGTTAAAAATGTGTAGTAGAAAAATATTCTTAGTTTCAAACTAATAAAAAACTGTTTATATATATATATACACACACACACACACACACACATATAAAGATATATAAAAAAATATATATAAAAAGTAATAACTATAGCTTGTGGGTAAGTGTATGAGCATAATGAACATATGCTGATGTGCGCCACCTTGCTGCTGGAACATGAGCATGGTTTGTGGAGATGTGTGGACAGGAAGCGAGTGGGTCCGCTGCACAGAGCTGCGACTCTGACTTGGCATGCTGTTGCTGCCCCCAGGGTTGGCAAACCACAGGTTCTGTGGAGGAAGACAAAACCGTGTCACATCAATCTGATTCAGACTTTTGGAAATGGTTTGCTAATCATTCAGATATATGCAATAACAATAATAATAAAAAAATCTGATTCAAAAAAGGGACAACAAAGGAAAACCAATGTGTGTAAAAAAGGTTTTCAAAACATGCATTCGGTTCTAATTACAAGCTACATCTAATGTCATCCACTTAAACTTCATCCCAGTTATCAACATTTTCGCATTTATGAGTGCTTTAACCTTTCACATACAGCAGGTACAGCACCTACCAGGATTTCGGACAACTTTTGAATTTTTCCCTATTTTTTCCACAATAAAACATCTTTAATGTATTTTATTGAGACACTGTTTCATTCACCACCATAATGAAGCACATAATTGGAAGGAAATGTATGCATGTTATGCAAATCAAAATACAAAAATGTTGTATTTTTTAACATAAGACCTTTAGTGAAGTTGAGGAAATGGTAAATGTAAGAAGATTTTCTTACATTTACCTAATTTAATTTCTTGGAAAATGTATTTCAAACAATATTCTCTCTTCCCTTCAACCTTACAATTTATATAGTACTTTTACTCAATCACATAAAATACCAAATCTATGGATATCACTTGACAAAATGCAAAAAAGATTAGTATACTGAAATACTTTTTAGGTTACATACAGGTTTCAACAAGTCAAATTTAAGACCTTTCTACTGCCAGCTCAAATGAAATTTAAGACAGAAAAAAAGTCTTAATATAGGATAGATGCATAGAAAAGCTAGTTAGCTAGCAAAGGTATATTAGCAGCTAGTTAGCGACCACGTCTCGTCACAGAACGCAACCATGATGTTGGCATGTGACTCAAACTTTTGCCTGACAGAAAAGTCCCACAACAATAAAATTTAAGACCTGTCACTAGCGTATTTAAGACTTATTAACTTCGATAAGTTGAAGACAACATTGAAAGTAATATTTAAGGCCAACTTACATTTTTCAAAATGAATTTAAGGCATTTTAAGACTTTCATTTTACATACAAAAATGTAAGGCTTTTTACAGATGAGTGGACACCTCACTTTTAGCTTAAGATCACTCTATGATAGGCAGGAACCATTTTTTATTCCCTGGAGGTAATACTGACTTGTCTACCCTGTCCTGCCAACGCAGGATTGGCGAGTGTGTGGCGTGGAGATGCTCCACCGATCCCGCCAGGAAGACACATGCGCCCAGCTGGGAGTCCACGAGGGGTCATCGGGAACTGCCGCTGGCCCCGTCGGCTAACACCCCCACTCACAGAGCCTGCTGTGGGCAGGGAGTTTGACCCATAGTTCCAGCTGAAACAGCACAGATAGAAAACGGAAGTTATATGGAGGAAACGGGAGGATGAATTCAGTGAGGTTACATTAAGTTATTCTGACAAAAACAGTGGTTAGGAGAAAGATCAAAGGTAAAAGAAAGCAGGAAGCCTCACCCTTTCTGTCGGTACGCCGACATGTCCGGCATAGCTTTCCGAGGGAACAGGCGCAGCAGCTTGAGGACCTGCTGCTTCCAGGTGACCAGCCTTTTCTTGTGAGTTTCTGAAAAAGCCTAACACCAAAAAAAAAAAAAAAACAAAAAAAAAAAAAAACTCTAAAAACATAGTTTCTGATAACTGATACAGCTTGCATGCAACATACTGACCAAGAACAGAAAAACAGAAGCTACTTCTCACCTCATGTGCAAGACACTTCTCAATAAGTTGAAGGTAACAGCTGATGTTTTCTTCATCTGGCCTTGAAACCAGCAGCTGGGTGCACACTGAAATGGCCAAACAATATTTCATGTTACCATACATGTTAAGGAGTTGAGGGAACTAGAGAAAAGGTCATAACTTTTGGATTTACAATTGACAATAAATATTCTATTAGCAAAGTGTAAGAATCTTGCGCATTTCATCAAGTGGGATTTCATGTAAAAGACCGACAAAGCAGAACGTAACTGTTTAGTAGAAGAAAAATGCTTTACGGCCTAAAACAAGTTTTTACACATTAATAGTAGTTTGGTGTGGACTTGTATTGCTCTCCTATTACACTAATAGTATTGTAACAAATATTAAAAGTCCAATTCAAGAGGGTCAAAATTATATGTGAACTACAGCATCATTAACATTTGCTAAGTATTTTCGCACACCCAAAGATCCAGTGGAGAAAGGTTTGGAGTAAGGCATATACACAAGTTAGACTGGCCCACTCAAAGGCCAGACCAATTGAAAGTCTGACTTAAGATTTAAATAATGTTGTTTATAACTTATCCAAATCAAATCTGTATGATTGGATCCAAATCTGACCTACTGGACTTATCTTTAGTTTCTAGAGGTGCAAATCTGGTAGATACACACTCTAAATGACTTGCAGTTGGATTTTCAGAGAAATGTTGTGATGCAAAGATTTGGCTCTGGAGGTGGAGCTCAATGCCAACATAAACATTTTAGTTTCTTTCTTTTTTTTATTTATTTATTTTTTTTTACAAAAAATTGTGTACATCTTTTTTCCCCATTTCCAACTTTGTGTTGCTATATCACATAAAATCCCAATGAAATGCGCTGAAGATTGTCATTGTAACACAATGTAGAAAAGTTTTGTTTTGGGAGCATAAATTATTTCACATAATACAACTTGACCTATGAAAAAAACAAATTATCTTTGGTTCACATGGTCTGCTATGAAAAACTTGATGTCAGTTAAGTAACTGCTTTGAGATTTCATAGGAGATTTTTCTTGTATTTTGGGGTTTGTTTTTTTTTGCTCCAGCAGTGCAACTATTAAATTTCTCATTGATTTGACATTCTACTTAAGTTAAAAAAAAAATCACCTTCTAAAAGACAAATCTGTCACCTTTCTTTATGAACCAAATTTAACTCCAATCAGCCACAATCACAAGCTCAGAGGTTAATGTTACCTTTTCCCATGACACGAGTGAACTGTCCCGCTATGTCCCCATCTGAGATGGGCGTGACTGACGAGTCTCCGTCGCAGGGGGGTGGATTGTGGGACTGCAAGTCCTCGGACGTCGCTTCTTTGTCCGCTCCTGTTTTTGTGCCGTCTGTTGAGGAAGTGGAGGTGTCCGAGACGGGTTGTGCTGCGCTGGGCGGACTGTAGGCCTTAATGGGTGTGATGATGATCTGCTGAAGCTCCTGGAGGGCGTTGCGCAGGTTTCCCCCTTCCAAAATATCCTGACAGGACACGAGGGCATCAATATCAAAAAATGTGGAAGTGTACACTCTGTATTTAGATGTTTGATGTCTTTTTCGTAGCTTCAGAGGAAGCTGAAATATTCACCTTCTCCAAAGACTTGAGTATACTCTGTCTGTCTCGCAGCTTCTGGATACTCAACGCAATCTTGTGTCGCGCTCCTTTCGTGACGTTCTGATCAAGACAGAAGACAAACAGTAGACTGGTGAGAGAAGTCGTGTCTTTCAAGGCACACTGAGCAATTTATACAGTCACTAAATAACAAACCTAATCACCGTCTGTTTCAAGGAAGGCGAGGGGAAAAATATCCGACCATTTCATACAATGTGTGATTGGCTCAATATAACTGCAGAGTTCATTGTTTAATTTCACGCCTCATTGAGAGCTTACGCATGACCAGGTTTGAAGACTGTACAGAAATCACAGTCGGCAGCAGTGAAGATGACAGAACAAATGGAAACACCTGAGATTCTAGATGTTGCTCCGTGAGGATCATCATCTCCTCGTAGGTCATCTGTGAGAATAGGGATGCATATTTATGAAGGCGAAGGCTCTTCAACCATGCAGGAACATCTGCAAAGAGGACGCACAACGATAAAATAAAAATTAGCACCGTCAGTCTGATGATTAAAAAAAATCAACCTTTTAACACTTGGCGAAGGGTGCATTCACACCCTTGGTCCGCTAGTTTGGTCCAGACCAAAAGTGGCCTTTTTTTTCCTTTTTAGTTTACTGCGGTTTGGGCTGTTATTACAACTGTAGTACAATTTTGTAAGTTACGAGTTTTTCTTTTTTTCTGTTTTAAGAGCTGTGCCACATAAAACAACATTCTGCAGCTTCCCTTTACTGATACTGATACAGTGTAGTAATTTCGGTTCCAATAGAAAATAAATTATTTAGAAAATTTCGGTTCCAATAGAAAATAAATTATTTAGAAAACTCTCAGTTTATGTATCAAAGGAAGGCCCTACACTTTAATATGATGGCTACTGAACTCAAGAAGGTTCATGCAACAAAAATTGTAGGTTTTCCTTTTTTTGATGCATTTAGATGTTTCAACAATTTACCTGCCAATCAAAATGAAGTGTCTTGGGCCAAGTACAGTATTTATAGGAAGATTTACATATTTGATAATATTTTCCTTTACAACCCAGTCCATTTTTTAATTATTGTACATTTACTGGTGAAAAATTTATGCACAACAGTCAAAATAGCTTACAGCTTTTTGAAGTGGCAGCACATAGTGACGTTTTATAGCACAATTAAGTTGTTAGAAAAATACCATGTATATAAAGTAAAGATGTGCCGATCAGGTTTTTTCCTGCCGATTCCGATCACCCATGAGGGCCGATCACGGCTGATCACT
>NW_015112617.1:186888-187729 GCF_001443285.1 Poecilia latipinna | reverse complement strand
AGGCTGCATCAAAATAAACTATCCTGAGTTACTAAATCAAAACTTCCTGAGAGCAGCTAGCTGATTAATGCTGGTTCCGGTTACTGACTGAACTGAGTAATTCTGCAGAACACAGAGGAGATCGATTTTCTTTCCCCAGAGATTATCTGTCTTATGTTAGAACATAGAGAAAATTTTAATACACATGTATATATTTTGTTCTTTTATAAGTTACATGCAGCAGCTTTAAGCAGCTATAAATGCATGGTTGTGAGAGTTCACTGTCGGCAGGAGGTTGAGCGGCGCTCCGTCTGTGAAATTTTACCACCAGTAGCGCGTAGCGGCGGTTCAACAGCAAGAGCAGAACCAGCGTCTTACATCGCAGCTCGATGACTTAAATAATTTTGCAGGTTATTTGTTTAGCTTTCTGACCGTCATGCTAATCCGGGTGAGTGTTTGTAGCTGTGCTTTACCTGCTATCTGATCCTCCATATGTCTTTTTTACTGCAGTGAGCCTCGATGTAGCCAATCTCCATCAAGTATCTCATTGTTTTTATGTCGTATTAGCTTCGTTGTGTTGATGCATTTTGATGTGCTTCAATTTTCCGCCGCAACACGCAAACTTCCCCATTCACTCAGTGCGTTATAGTTCCACATCGCTTAGGATTTGTTGCTACACGTTTGCGCAGTGTGAAGGAAAGAGGAGACCAGCTGCACAGGCAGGCTGTGAAATGAGATGCACTTGATGATCGGTTTGTGTGATCGGCAACAAGAGACCGTGATCGGCGATCACCGATCATACACTTTTTCACGGAAATCGGCCGATTATGATCAGTGGCCGATCGATTGGCACACTTCTAGT
>NW_015112617.1:160548-183043 GCF_001443285.1 Poecilia latipinna | reverse complement strand
AGAGGAAGAAGAGGAAGAAGAGTTTACTACTGTACAGCCTGTAAACACTGGACAGAGTCTCCTCCTGCCGACCCAAACCCTGAATAGTCTGAAGGAACTGAGTGGGGGAGGGATGTGGGAGGGCTGGTCTGTGAGGTGGAAGCTGGAAAGCTTGGGAACTGCAGCTACAAGGAGGAGCTGCGTCTTGAAGGCAGAACTAGCTTCACCCAGGTGTTTTGCACACCTGATTGGTTGCTACGGGAGATTAAAGGATTTCTTAAACATGCATAAAAGAAACAAGGCAAAACTCCAGGAATGTTTTTGATGAGGGAATAACATTATAACATAATTCTCAAATCAGATCAAAGAGGTTGGGGCTGAAGAGCCATGGGTTGCAGAAAGAATCACAAATCTAATTTTTGCTCATTGTCTAAATAGCAATAAAGACAAAACGAATCAACACAACAAAGTACACAAAATCTTGAAAGAACAGTCAACAGTAAGGTTGTACTATAGTGTACAACATGATGAATGTGACCAGAGCCAAACGAGAGCTAATTCTGACCTTTCATGCCACTGCCATCCTCCAGGAAAGTGTTGCGCGCAGAGCCCTGCTCTTCTGTCTGCTCGCTGCCTGAAGACGCTATGCTGCTCTGAGGTGAAAGCGGTGCGTGGTCTGTGGAGATGAAGTTCTGTCGCCCCCCCGCGTCATCCTGGCTGCTCCACTCTGAGCCATAGGTCTGGGGATTGGAAGGGATGACCTGCATGGGCTTCTTCAGAGGGCTTGGCTGCATGTGTCCGACTAGACCTGGAAAAGCAATAAAAAAAAACAACAACATATTTTTAACACTCGTAGCCATCTCTATTACAAAAGCGGTATTCTAGCACCGGGCTTCTTTTCCATGCCGTGGCCCCCCACAGAGAATTAACCACTGGACAGAGACCCACTTTGGAAACCCACATGCTACAAAAAATGCAAAGAAACATCAACTTTTAGAAAGTTTTTGATCAACTGTTCAAGAAATGATGATATTCATTTTGCATAAATGCTGCATCATACCTTTGATTTTAGATGGTCATGAGTTCTGTGCAGGAAATATTATCAGATATTATGACTGTTACCAAAAAAAATAACATTTTTCAACACAATCTTTTCTTGTGATTATAAGAAAGTAAGTAATATTTTATATAAAATCACAAAATTTTATTTGACCAGACCAAAAAATATTTTTTCTTGCAGCAGTTCTTTGGGTCTTTTTCTTTGCCAGAAAATAATAAATGCTTGAAAAACAGAAAACAAAAATTATGATAAAAGATTTTAAAAATTATGGGTTTCAGTTTTTTTTTTATTCCTGCATATTTCTTCTCATGACTCCAAACTCTCTGAGGCCCCCCATGACGCCCCCTGGCGGCCAACACTGTCCTAGCACATTTGACTCAAATCAAAAGCTTACCACCCATACCTGTGTTATTGCCGTTGCCACTGATCGGTGAGGACAGCCCGCCTTGGAACGGCATGTGTCCGTTCTGGCCCGCAGGAGACGTGCTGGACGACGGGGACTTGTCCGGCCACGCGTTGCCGGGGTCGAGGGCCTCGGCTGAGCCGGGCCATTCGTCCGAGCCCTGGCGCGGGTGGTAAGGGCTGGGTGGCGCCCTGGATGCATAGCCGCTGGAAAGATGCTCCTCCAGGTGGTTTAGCCACGAGGCGAGCGAGGTGCGATCATCCAGGGTGGTGGCGGGGTGAATGAGTGCATAGGAGAGCAGCTGCCGGCTTTCCTCCACGAATAAGCTACTCTCAATGGTGTGAGTCAACACTTTCTGCAGCAGCTTCATGTATTCACATTTGGCCTCACAATTACGTGGTTGAAGCAGAGGCAAGTGGGACAGCAGCAGGGACACCACCTTTTCTTTCGGCTCCTGATGCCACTGACTGACGGTTGCTGATTAATACAAGAAAAAAAAAAAAAGCTAAATTAATGAATGTTTTCCTACTTAGTAAACCAGTTTCATTATTATACCAGTTACTTAAAGATAGCAAAACATAGGATGTCACTTACTGATTACTGAGTTAATCTGCAGTCGACTGATCTTATCAATCGACTAACAATTAATTGATTATTAAAAATCTGAGTTTTCTCTTGTATGAAGAGGGATGACAGTCTTTCCATTAGGGCTGTAGTGATACAGTAATCTTACGATATGATACGATACACGATATTCTGTCCACGATACGATATATATTGCAATATTCATCAAACGATACAATTCAATACACTTTTGCTATTTTCTGAAAGATTTTAGAGGGACAGAGTGATTTTGGTGATATAGAGTTGGATTGAATTAATTTAACTGAAAACTGATTAAAAGCACCAACTACACAATACCTGGCTCTGGTTGGACATGGACACAGACTTAAAGTCGACAGCTGGACAAAAAGAATCAAAGAAGTGGTGAGAAAACATGTTTCTTTTAATTGAAACAGTACAAACTGTAGCTTGCATGGATTTATAAAGTAAATAAAGTGCACCAAGTACCCTGCTCTGAATAGTTTGATACCTTTTTTACCTCGACACTTAACATCTGAAGGAATCACTCTAAGCCTGATGACCTAATCTCTCTCCCGGCGAAGCAAGCAGTGAGTGAGCAAGATGACAGTTGGATGTTACGATACTTGCGGATGAATATCGATTTTTTTCTAGGAAAGAAAATATCAATATATATTGCGATATCGATATTATCCTACAGCCCTACTTTCCATAGCGTAAAGGGATGAAAAAATTTTTAAAGGTTATTTCTTGCTCTGGTGGCCTGTATTTGAGTGTGGTCAGACAGGGAAGCAGGTAATGAGAGGGGGAAGACATGCGTCAACAGCTGGGACTCAACCAGCGTCGGCGTGTGGAGCACTGAGGCTCCTGTAGGCGCCGTGCACTTTACCTTTGCATCATGGCTGCACCCAGCATAATTACATTTTTACAATATTTTGGGTCAGTTGTATTAAACAGATTGAATAAACAGAAACATAATATTATATCTATTAAAAATAACAGATAGATATTTGTTATTTTAATAGAACCCCTTAAAGCATTGCTTACCAGAAAAATAAAAGATGAAAAACAATAAAATATATTACACATTTAATTCCCCATGAACAGAGCATTCATGAATGTGAAAACTTCACTCCATAAAGCACTTTAACCGACAACAGCTCTCAAACTCAACCGTGCTTGTTTTTCTGTTATGCCCTTCGCTTTTCTGTCACGTCATCCCAACCTTCATAGCACATCAGTATTTTTTGGTTCAGAAGCTCTGTCATGCAGCTCGGCTGAATACGCTCTATGAAGGGCAAACTTAAGGAATTTTTCAGGTGCTTGTAAAGCTAAATATTCAAAACAGAACTGCATAAAATAAATATTACATCTTACACCGGACTCTGTTTGGTTGCTCTCTTTCCTGTTCAAAATCAGCCCTGCCATCTCTCCTCCCGGATCAGCTGGCTCTGTTAAAAATAAGTTGTGCCGCCCTCTGTTGGATGGCAGCCAAACTACAACACTTAGAGAAGGTCAAACTGAACACCTTAAATGTCCGATTGGAACTAATTTTAACCTAATAAACCAGTAAATCGATAATTAGTTGTAAGATGATTAATTGTTCAAACCCTTAAGTCAAACGGTAAATCTGGGTTACCTGCACTGTTGGCCTCAGCTTCAAGGATGTGGATCTCAGTGCAGTCTGCCAGCCAGTGTTCCAGGCAGATGTGGAGAAAGCGAGCCTGCGTGCGGGACACCCTCTTCAGGAGCGACAAGAGCGCCACCGTCTGTTCGCACTCATTCCAGCCTTTGAACCAATCTGTGAGGATACCTACCTGATCCCGGAACATCATGGCGCGGGGAGAGTGGGAAAGTGCGGGCGGGGATCTGAGGGGAGGGGGTGTTAAGTTTGAGACGGGATGAGCCCTTCCCCGCACAGCGGGGGTCAGAGGGTCGTCGTTTCAACAGTCCAGGGTTCCCCTCAGGTCGGACCGAGGGGGCCCCCTCACATGGTTCAGGTGCTGGAGGAGCTGCAGACACGAATGCTGTCTGGGATTTTTCTTTTCTTTTTGTTTTTTTGTTTTTTTTAAGATGTCTCAATGGTCACTGTGCGTCAGCCGTAGCAGGTAATGGCTCACGACGGAGGAGCTGTGTTACTTCACGTCATCTGTGCCCTATTTAGATCAACAAAATAAAGTTAAAACAATTCTCAAAATTGTTTGTATGTAAGAATACAATTTTTAAAACAATTTAAAAAATAAATACCAGTGTTAAATCACTGGCATTTATTTTTGTGTTTGAGGTTATTTTCACATAGAGCACCACAAACCTGGGATTTTATGATAGGCCGACACAAAGTTTCATATAGCCGCTAGCTGGAAGGAAGACGATGCATCATTTTTAAAACTTTTGCAATTTAAAAAACAAAAAAAATCTGGAAAAGGTGATGGACATTTGTATTAAACCCTATATTCAAATCACTAGGGCTGAAATGATTAATCGTGATGAATAGATTACTTAAATAATCGTCAACTAATTTAATAATCAAGTAATGGTTAACTGGAGTATACAAACTCAAAAGAAAAAGGATAATTGCTGAAGGAACAACACACTCAGAGTAGGAATTAAGCAAAACTGCAAAAAAATATTTATTTTGCATTTACGATTAAAACAAACTATATGCTCCACCTTAAGTGGCACAGTTTTAGCTTCATCCAGTTCAAATCGTGTTAAATAAATCTCCAATTTTGCAATTTCCAATTTTTGCGATCCAATTAATAACTGGTTAATTCAAAAATAGTCAACAGATTGAATCTACACTGTACTGCAGAAAGGGAGGCGCTTTTCACATGTTGAAGTCGGAAGTATTTTTAAAGCTGCAGATACATCCTTTGCTGCAAATGATCAAGCATACACTAAAGGAATTATATGCTATTGTATTTTATGCAATAAAAAGTTAAAATTAATTAAACTATTTGCATCTATAAATGTATTTTTACTATTGTACAAAAAGGCTTAAGTGGTTAAATGAAAAAGCTGCATCTATATTTTTTTGCCAATTAATCGATTAATCACCTGAATAGATAGAATAATTGATTACTAAAATAACCTGTAGCCCTCCAAATCACCCAACATAAAACCCAGTGCAACCAACTGTCTATATAGTAAAAGTCACCAAGTTAATAAATGGAGTTTACCTTATCTTAGTATAAATACAGTATCTTAGGATAACAAGTTTAACAAATATTAGTCAGCAAAATCACTAAAACTAACAGATGGAACAGTTTAAAACATTATTAGGTTGATACATCATAAACCTGGAGCATCTTTTGGAGCACTGCTTAACGTGGCAGGAAGCTAAAACTGCACAATACTGTGAATACACCATATCCACCACTAAGGGTGGTGGTGGCAGCATTATGCTGTTTTGGATGCTTGTGCTCGACAGGAAAGCTGGTCAGAGTGGATGGGAAAAATATTTGGAGTCAAATACAGGACTGGGTGGAGGTTTGTAATCCTAAACAAACTACCAGAAATGTTATAGAATGGTTTATATGAAAGCATATTTATGTGTTAGAATGGCCTAGTAAAAACCCAGCCTGAAATCCAATTGAGAATCTGATCTGGAGATTAAAAAAAAATAAAATAAAATAAAATACAAAAGCTATTTATCAACCCAATCTGACTTAACTTCAGCTATATAAAGCAAAAACATGTCTTGGTGGTTCCAAAGTGGGCTGAATTTTTTTTACTAAGTTCTATACCAATGCATGTTTTATTTTTTTCAGATTGCTTTTTGTAAAAGCATTCATGTTCACAGTTATGCGCTGCTGCTGCTTTGTGTTGCTCAACACATAAAACACATTGACGTTCGTGGTTGGGACGTGATGCTAAAAAATTAATGTGGTATCAATGCAATTTCTAGGAATAGCAGGTTCTTCCACCTATGAAAATGCATAAGTTATGAATAAGGAAGTTCAAAACGTTCACTGAGAGAAAATTTGAGAAGACAATTATGAAATAATATGAATGCAAAGCCAGTGACCAAGAATCGAACATAAATAAAAGCTTTCAAGAGTTCAGTAATCAAAAAGTTGCTTCCCAAGTATGTCTGAATAAACACATGTTCCAATAAGAAGAAACGTATGTAAAAGGAAACCAATAAATCAACTATTCCTTGGGCGAGTATTATACTCTGTATTAGTTAACAGCGAAAGAAAAAAGTATTACTCCAAAGTATACTGTTATAAAACGAGAAACAAAGTTTGTCTCTCTATGATATAATTATAATACAAATGGTCTGATCAAGAGAAAATTGTTCTCTTGATCAGATCACATCTAAACGGCAAAGGGAATGTGAGATTTAAATACATGTCAAAAGAGCTAACTCCCATCACGGCAAATGGTAGCTCTCTTAGCATTATAAAATAAAAACTAAGCTCTGTATCATATGTCGATTGTAATTTGGAAGTAGTGGGTGTGTGAATCGTGATTTTAACAGTGACAATTAAAGCAAAACCTGTCCTCAAACAGTTGAGCATATTTAATAGTGGTAAACTGGAGTTAGCCTAGTCGGCCTAGTCTCTGGTGAGGGATTCGGGATTTGTATTGTTTTGCGTTGACGCTGCTGCTACACCTTTTCTCCGTTGGTACTTAAATAATTTGCGACGAAAGCGGTCCAACTAAAGGTAATTTCTCTTGAGATAAGGCAAAGGCTAAATAACAACACAAATAACCATAAGCTGTTATTTACAATACATGGAATTTGAAAATTTGTTTACCTTTCTCAGATGTGCCTGGTTAGCGAGCTAGGCTAAAGTGCTAATCCACAGCTAGCTCGACAGAAGAGTAGGAATAGTTCTGCTAACGGCTGCAGTTACGTTAGCTTAGTTGGCAGAAACGCTTGTTTTTATCCCCACGCATAATAACCCTTAAGAATTGTCATTGGCGGTGGCGAGAAACTGTTGTCTTAAATACAACATTTTTGAGTAAGCGTATATACAAAAATGCTAGTTGGGATACAGAAAATAAGGAGTGTACGCCTGGAGAAATCCTCTTCGATTTTGAGTTGACGTAAGACGTGGGCACAGTGTCATACGTTTTCACGTACGTAAGATGGTTTTCCGCCCACTGTTCCAGACCTTTCAAAAGCTTCCATTGACGGGTGAACAGTTTGTAGGTTATCAAAAAAAAAAAAAACCTTACAAAAGTCATATAGCCTCCGTAGGCTTATGGTGGTCGTTCCCGTAGGAGATTGATTGGTTGATTTATTTATTTATTTTTGTAAATTTGTCTGTAAATGGAACACAAGTATGTGGTCTGGCATGTACTTTTTTTTTAAGTAGAGGTGGGTAGAGGAGTAGAGTACCCAAAAACCACACTCGAGTAAGAGTAACACTACTTCAACGTTTTTTACTCAAAGTAAAAGGTAGCCGTCCAAGAAATTACTCAAATGACAGTCAAAATGAGCATTTCGCAAAAAGGTTGAGAAATTAATCAGAGGGTAAATTTAATATTTAAAAATGTAATCACACAGACAAACAGGTTATAAAATCACAAAATTAATATGAATGAATAACATAATTGTGAAATTCAATACATTCAAGCAGAGGACAAAATGTTCAATAATATTTTTAATGTAAAAATTATGAAACTAATAGAGTGTGATATATGTAGAAAAGGACAAACTAGTTCCAGTTTACAATACAATAAAATAGCAGCAAAGCTTGTGTACAAACAAAAAGTCTCAATTTTAACATAAAGTGTGTGTCTGTGTCTAGTGTTTTTTTTTTTTTTTTGTAAATAAGTTAAAACGCATTTGTACTTCATATATTAAAGTTACCTGCGGTGGGTAGAGAGTATCCAGAAATTTTACTCAATTAGTAGTGATACTTCATGATAATGTTACTCAAGTAAAAATGTAGGGTAGTAGTACTCCTAAAACTTACATGCATGTTTTGTAAAATAAACATGTTTTCACCACAATGTGTAATTGCTGATGTGAGGAGCTGCCATTTTGGATCTCGAAGCTGGCGTTCGAAAAGTTCTCCGACTTTCCGAGTGAGATGTCCGACTTTGTTCCAATTGATTTTTCCAACTCGAAAGCTCCAACTATAAGTGAAATGCAGCACCAGTTGCAAAAAATGTAGCTCAGGGGTGCCCAAGTCCAGTCCTCGAGAGCTACCATCCTGCAACTTTCAGATGCATCCCTGCTTCAACACACCTGAATCAAATGAATGGCTCGTTATCAGGCCTCTGTAGAGCTGATTCCGGTCTGTTGGAGTAAGGATCCTCTAAAAGTTGCAGCTCTCGAGGACTGGACTTGGGCACCCCTGATGTATATCAAATAGATATCCCATAATAGATATCAAATTATGGGTTGATATCTATTTCACCCAAATCCCAAATGCAGATCTTGTCATTGCTCACAAAACTTAAACGCTGGGTTGACATGGAGTACCTCAGAGATTAGTACTCGACCCCTTCCTGTTTTCAGTTTACATACATCAGGTTGGCCGATTCGTTCGGAACACATACATTTCCACATTTCCGCAGCCACATACATCTGTGTGAAATTTGGAAGTGAAAGTAAGTAGGTGGCAATGACATGCAAGACAAAAGCCCTGGAAATCCTGAAAATAATCTGATTTCTTTCTGTGTTCAGCGACAAAGAACAACATTTTTGCAGCTGTGCTTGTGCAATACTATGACTGATGTTATGTCAGTAAAAAGAGGAAAGAGTCGTGCTGCAGACTCGAGTTGCGTTTCTGCCCTCCCCTCGTCAACAGAAGGAGGATCTGCTGACAATCTGACAGAAGCTGTTTGTTGCAGTTTCAGCAAGGCAGTGTCACACAGGACAGGATCCTTTCAAGATGGTAGGTGGAGTCAATGCAATGGCTTTTAGAGTTTAGATATGCAGCTTAGTTTCACTGGACTTCATGAAATTTTACCTATAAGAATTGAAAAATGTAGATACATCGATTTAACTTTAGTACCAATGCAAAAGTCGACCATTTGCCTCTCATCTTCAAACAGGAAACTAGATTCTCGCTCGTGCAGAATGACACTTCCTGCTCTTAGCATGTCAGAATGATCAAATTTGCTATGAAAGTTTAACTCATCTATGTAAGGCGCTATTTTGGCTTTTTTTTTTGATTAGGTCATAGTTCGAGTACTTTATTTGACAGATATATTCTTGCAACCTGTTTGCAGTCAAGCTCTCTGGTCGTGTGCGAGGTGGAAGAAAGTCTGAGAGAAAAACTGAAAAAGTTCAGATTTCGAAAAGAAACCAACAATGCAGCCATACTCAGTAAGTACTGCAAGAACTGTATTCTGGTGAAAAATATTCAATTTCTTTTTTTTCCAAATGTAATACAATCAATACTTTAGTTCTTCAACAGTAATAAAGAAGGTTATTTTTATTTCAGTTAAAATAGATATGGCGAAACAGCTTGTTATCCTCGAGGAGGAGTATGAGGTAAGTTAGCCATCTCGTGTATGGAAGTTATATTGTTTTGGAGCAATCAAGCCAATTTCCTGTCCTGAATTAAGGTGATGCAACAGAAGCCTTCAAAGAATTAGAGATCAGCATCAAAAATAAATCATCAAAATACCAGTCAAAAAAACATGTCAAAATCTGCTAAGGATTAGTATAGAAGGGTTTGATTGGTGTTATTTCTATTTTCCGACATGGCCTTTTTAATAACATACAAATAAAACCTGATACTCCTTCTACATTTGCATTTATTTATTCTGCTTTGAAGTAACTTACATCCTTCACTGTCTTCCAGGATATCTCACTGGACGACCTGAGAAATGAGCTTCCCGAGCGCCAACCCAGATATCCTAAGAGAGTTAAAAGTTTCATAGAGAGCTGGGAGTTTTGCTGATGCTGACATAGAGAGAAACAGCAATGATCATCAAAAAGGGATAGAAATTAATGTACATTTTCCCCAGTCTTTTGCAAAACCTGTGCAGGTCGTGAGAGTAGACGCTCACTCCATCACAAAGGTTCACTTTGTGGTTTGGGACCAGATTATTCTCAAAGTTTTTACCATTCAAACTGAAAGGTCTGTGCAGTTTTAAAAAGATAGGCGATTCTCCTTGACAACAGCTTACATACATTGTCTACAGCTACAAATACACCCATGTGGATGGGAGAGTGTCTTATCCCCTCTGTTTCATTTTCTCAAGCCCAATGGGTAAGTATTTACAGCTTCCTGAAACATAACGTTTTTACCAGGGGTGTCCAAAGTGTGGTCTGGGGGCCATTTGTGGCCATTTGATTGAATTTGTGTGCACCCTCTCCCAACTGTCATTCAATAATCATACAAATGTGACTCATCCAGTGCAAGTACTTGATGTTTAGTATTTGTAAACATTTTCTTGAAATGGAAAATTTTAAGTACAACTCAATGTTGTTGCCTTCATATAACCAAGCTTTATAGGACCACGTTTATCCAGAGACTTTTATCGAAAAGCTGACTTTGCTGCACCCAAATTAGCTTTCATCTGACATACTAAACTTGGCTAAACATAGAAAATATTTTGAAAGGAAGTGACCCAAATGTTGCTCAATTTGCTTAATTTGCTCAATCGAGCCAAAAAACAAATTTCTACAAAATTCATTCTTATTTTTTGGATCTAAAAATAATAATATTCCTTTACTACAAAAAAGGACAACTTTATTTGCCTGATCTTTGTTTGTTTTTGTTTTGTTTTTTTCGTGGCCTGTGAGTACTTTTGGCGCAGCAATTTCAGCCCATGTGACCAAAAAGTTTGGACACCCCAGGTTTAATAATTCCTCTGGAAATATTACTTGCATTACTGAGTTGTGAATATTATTAAAACAATTTTTTAGAAAACATGGAAGCTATTGAATAAAGGGCAAGACAGTTAATTGATAGGAAAACACAAAATGTATTATCAGATATTCAAATTAGCTTGAAGATGTGAAACATATAAATGTTCCAAAAAAAGAAAAACTGACTAAAATCTGTAAGGCAGGAAATTAATTTTTTTTTCTCTTATTACACTTATTATTTCCTTTGTCAGAAAGGATACTGGATATTGAAAATACTGTGATAAATTACAGCTGGAATGTATGGGTATGATTACATGTTATACTTCATCATACTCCTTTTCAGACTCATAATCACCGATGTGATGTGTTTTTTTTTTTATTGTTTTTTTTTGGTGTTGTTTACACTGTCGGTGAAAGGTTTGTCTGAAATAAACTAAACTAAACTAAACTAAACTAAACTAAACTTCTCTCTCTCTCAGCACTGTATGTTAATTTGACCCTCATTTTATGCAGGGTGTAAGCCAGAGCAGCAGATGATGTATGCAGGCAGCAAGAATCGACTGGTCCAAATCGCAGAACTCACAAAGGTATTTCTGATTGATGAGTAAAATGGCTGACACTGAAAAAACATTCACTGGCAGAAATTAGCCAGGCCTTCATGTTATGTAAAAGTTTAACAACGATTAAGTAAAAGTTTAAAATACTGTTGTTCTTTCCATTATTTGGATCTTGTTTGTTTAACTAACTGCATCTCTTTTACTCTGAAAGATCTTTGAAACCAGGAATGCCGACGACCTGACGGAAGAATGGCTCAAGAACCAGCTGGCATTTTTTCGCTGAAACTGCTCCTTCTGCAACTTTCAAACCAGATTTTCATTCCCTAAGCAAGATCCTGAATTTGACTTCCTGTTTTGTTTGTTGTGACAGTAAAACATTCACTTACAGCAACAGAGATTTGGTTTCTAAGTCATTTTAAATGCTTTGCTTGTTTTTCCTTAATATTGTAACATAGGATTAACCTTAAAATTTAAGCAGGTCATAGATACATTTTTCCACTGAAGTTGATGTTTTTCAATTCTGTAAGTGTAAGCTAAACATCAAACAGCTGTTCTTCGTACGTTTTAGCCCTGATTTCAAGCCAAACCATGTTAAATATATTCATACGTTTATATGAATATAGAAATGTATGTTAAATATATATCTCAAATATATATTTAACACCAATTCTTATGTAATTGGTGTTACGTAAGAATGTTTAGTAATGACTCGATCAGAACTGCAACACATAAAACGAATGAAAGTAATTTGAAGTATTCCTCTAAAATAAAATTTTAAAAAGTTAAAGGAAGAAGCAAAGAAAGAACAAATAAAATTTAAGCTTTTCCTTTAAAAAGGTAAAAAGGTTTGGTAACTCTATATTATTTGATTGATTTCATTTTGTAAAGTGCTATGCAATGACATTTGTTGAGAATTGGAACTACATAAATAAAGTGAGCTGGTTCTGATCTATTCTGCATCCCGAGAACCAGAACCAAACACAGCGAAGCAGCATTCTGCTTCTATGAACCTCAAATCTGGAACAAGCTTTTAGAAAACTGCAAAACAGCTGAAACACTGAGTTTGAACTATAATGAACAAATCATTGACCAACATGGTGTGTATTAATGATTTTGATGATGGCACTTAACAAAATGTAACGTCTGTTATTGGTTTTCAAAACTGCTGACTATGTGATGTAAGATTTTTTTTATGTTTTCGTGTTGCTGGAATGTGCTTTACAAAATAAACTTGTTTGACTCAAATAAATTATTCAATTTCAATTATTGATAATCTTATAAAATGTTGCATCTGAGTTTCCATGCAGCTCAAAGAATTGAAAACAAACCAACTTTATGACCAAAATGTAGCCAGTGATTTATTATCCATTTCAAAAGCGGTATCAGTATAGTAAGTCATACATAAAGAGAACAAAGAATTTTTACATGATCTTACACACAATCTTGAAGAGATTAGTGGTGAAAACAAAATCCAGCTACTACTGTGCGATCTAAATCTACAAATAAAATCTAGACTAAATGGAGACGGATCAAGTTCAAACGCAAAGAGTGCATCAAGTAGCTATGGACGTTGACGACGACGCTTTCGGCTCGCCGGCAGAGCGAGAAGGTCAAGTTCTGGAGTCGAACGTGAAGCTCAAGCAGACTGAGGGTCTTATTCGCTGTCGCTGGCCTCAGAGGAGTCCGATCCCCTCTCGCTTCCGCTCGGAGCGTGGGTCTCCGAGCGGTCGCTGCTGTGGTCGCTGTGTGCTGGGGAGGCGCTGCGGCTTCGCCTGTTCTCTGCCTCATCCTCGCTGCCGCTGCCCTCCTCGCCGCTGCTCCTGGCCGAGTTCTTGGGCTCGTTGTCGTCGCTGTCGTCGTCGCTGCCGAAGATCTCCTCCTCGTCTCGCATCTCCCGGGTCCTCTCCTCGCCACTCTCGCTCCCGCTGCCGCTGGGCTTCCTCCGCCTCTTGCCCCGGTCCTCGTCCTCTTCGTCGTCTTCGCCGCTCTGCTCCTGGTCTTCCTCTTCCCTCTCGGATTCGCTGCCGGAGTTCTCTGCCTCGCTGCCGCTGCCCTTTTCTTTCTCGTCGCCTGGAGACACAATTTGGAAGTTTTATTTGATTTTTTTGTTTACTCAAGTGCAAATTAAAACGTCATTGAAAATCCAGATTGTGTAAGAGGAAGTTCGTTTCTAAGGAACTAACCAGAATCTTGCATGTCTTTGTCCATGTCCATGTCTTCTTCCTCATCTTCCGGCTCATGATTCTCCAGCTGAGCTTTACGTGCTTCCTGAAAGCCAATATCAATAAAATCATCAGTGAGCTGTCAAACACTAAAAAGTAATCCAAATAATTCACTGATAGAGCCATAAAACTACTTCTTCTAGTAGTTTTTTTTTGCTTGTTTTAAGCTCTAAAACACTACAAAGTAGTTAAAACTTTCATAATTATTTCAAAACACTAATAAAAACCCTCTAAAAATCTTTAACGCATAACACATACAGTGAATGAATCATTACTGAACTTTTCAGTCTTTTAAATCAGATAATTATGAAATAAGCACACTTTTCGAAAAAACCCCCACCAATTTTATTGTTTTTTTTCTAAGAATAGAACTTTCTAATTGGAATTTCTGCTGCAGTTCAAAAATGAAATTGAAGAGGTCCAAGACAGTTCCTATTTTAAACAGCAGGTGGAATTGTAGATTAAATCTGCTTGAACTGACAGTAGGGGAAGGAGTTGGTAGAGGAAGTGCTGTTCTGATGCAACTAGCTACAAATGTTGGCCTCATAACTGGAACTTTTTAGATGTTTTTACAAGTCTATCGCACATTTTATAAAAACAAACCCCCCTGTGAATATATTCAACCATGTATGTGGTTGGAAAAAACCCTGAAAAAAAACATGCATTCAGGTGGCACACTTAGGTGTTTTTTTTTTTTTTTATTTAAATAAATGTTATATTACTTACAACTATATTTGTATTTGCTAACATTTAACACTTCAGATGGATTAGATTGTCAATAAATACGAAATTTCCCTATGGGGATCAATCAAGTACAAGTTTGCTAAGACTCTGGGTCAATATTTTCACAGGAAGTGTGAAAATAACTTCAATAAATTGTTGTAATTTGTTTACTGCAAACTCTGAGTGAGAAACTCCAGCCTCTATATCTCCAGTTTGCTCAGAAATATCACTAAAAAATTCACAAGAGACCTCACTTTGGGAAGCTGCCACTGACTACGGACAGGATCAAAGTTAGCCCTGCCTACTAGCTAACACCGGCTAACGCTCTCTTGCGAACAAATATTACATTTATTTTAAGAAATTATTTCTGTAATTATTTGCAGTTTTAATAAATTAATTACTTTTAAATAACCATTTTCTAAGTTATGTATTTATTGTAATATGACATTTTCACTCTCCACAGCTCACACAAAGCTTTTAAATTCCCCTGTAGGATGCTGGTCAGTTAGGTCTCTAAACTACAGTTCACAGATAACATTTCTCCTTAAAGTCTTAACTCTACTTGCCTACCTTATGCTCCTCCCATCAACCCCTCCATTTCACCTTAAATAAATATTTCCTGACTTTAGATATGAGAACCAACTTGATGATTGTGATTTACAGGGTCACATACAACTGACTGAGCTTGGTCACGTAACTATTGTGCAGTAAATGGTTCCCAAGTTCAGTTTATATGCCCCGACATTCATATATCTAAAAACAGAGCAGGAGACTCACCTGGGCCTCCAGTTCCTTCTCATTCATATCTCTGTGCTTACACACCAGCACAGCGTTTGTAGTAGACTGTGCTCCAGCCTTGGCTCTCCTCTTACTCAGGCGTACCCTACAAGTCAAGTTTTTTTTTTTTTTAATAAGGAATCAAGCAAACCATCATCCTCCTTTTGAAAATAATGTGTCATAGTCTGAGTATTTACCTCGTCTCCAGCTCGTTGTAGTAAACCCCGTCGCCGTCTCTGAAGATGAAGAAGTAATTCTCCTCATAACCTTTGCTGGCTTTGTTCTTGACGTTCCAGTTGTATTCCCTTGCGATCTTGTAGTCGTACCTGAAAGCAAAAAATGTTTTTTTTTTATTGCCCCTGGCTTATACACATAAGCTCCATATTGATCCAAAACTTTTCCTTACAGGTCCTCAGCCATGTAATCCACTCCCTCTTCGAAGTCTCTCTTCCGCTTGCGAAGCGTTTCCTCGTTGGGCAAGAAGTAGGCCACAAACTGATTTCCCTCCTCGTCCATCATTCCTCTGTAATAAACACAAATTGCATTTAAGTAAAAAATATGGTACTGATGGTAAGCATTAACACTCAAAAACACACACAAAAAAAGTGTATACCTGATCATAGCCTGAGACATCATTTCCACACCTGCTGGCCCTGATATGTCTTTAGGTGCAGGATCAGAGTCAAAGATGACCTGAGCGCATGGGTTGATCCACATCTGAAAGGGAAAATGTATGAGGCTCATTATTCAAACCTGTTTTCCCCCCCCCACATTTAGTCTTCTCTTCACATTACTTGGACTGTAAAATAACATTTACACAAAAAAAAAGATTTTGAAATCATTTATTGAGCAGTAAGCCCACCTTAAAGTCAGGGAACACAGGCAAAACCTCCACAGGAGTGACTCTGGGTTTACTGTAATGCTGTGTGATCTGCAAACAATGAGAAACAACAACAACAACAACAACAAAAAACTGTTAAAAACATGTATGCACATCCTAACTTTTTAGATTTGGAATAGAATCATAGAGTATAACAAAATAACTCAACAAAACAGATTGTTTTTGTGACAAAAAAATGCATTTTAAAATGGAAATAGGTAAATTACACTTAATGGAAACATAGAAAAAGGGAGAGGAGAACAATTTACAACAAAGATCATCTCTGCAGGAAATCTGGATGAGCTCAAAACAAGTAAACAGATGGCGAGACAAATTAAGCTAACAAATGTGGACTTTAAGATATTTAAAAGTCAGATGGGTGTAAGGTGGGCGACATTTTTACTGACTGTTGTACTATTTTTCTGTGTGGCAGTTTCTGTGTGATTTATGAATTTTGAACACAACAGGCATTGCTCACCTTTGGCTTCAGCCTATCCCCTTTTCTGATATTTGTACTAAATTGTAATATTGTACCAATATTTTGCTTTTTGTAAACTACTGAAAGAAGTTATCGTATTTATACTCATGCTTCATTCTTTATTCAGAATCAGAGTTGTGCACCCATCACATTTTAAGGACCCATCGATGCTAAAATATGCCCACTCACTGATTTCTGCGCATCCTCGAATGTCTTTTCAATGGCAGAAATCTGGCTGTCCCGATCCTTGTAGATCTCTTCTTCGGTAAACTGTTGTTTAACAGACACTCCGATCCTGAACACAACACAAGGTCCGATTTAAACAGAACCACCGAAAAACACAGAGGCTCTCAAACGGAGAGTCGGGAGAGTCCAACTTACTTGACTTCCACTTTCTCGTTAGAAACGCCGTATCTGTTAAACTCTGTGGAAATATATTCTGTTTTTCTCATCCATGGTACCACCTTGGCATGTTGTTGTGACCTTAACAGTAAAAAAAAAAAAAGATGGTATATTATTTATAAAAACAAAAAAAAAGACACCTAGAAAGGAGGTAAAACATTGTACTGCTTATTTAATAAGCCTTACCTTTTGGAACTGGATGGAGCCTGGATGTCTTCTTCCAACAGTTTTTCATCAGCAGGGTCCAAAAGAACTGAAAATTTTAAAGTATTTTTTTTATTTTTACATTTAGAATTAATGTATTCAGTGTTTCAGATGTGAGTTTAAAAAAAAAACAAGCAAAAAAAAACAATGCACATATTTTTGGTGTGCATTGATCTAAACTTACTGTTAGGATCGATACGGTAGGTGTCTGGATTGATGAGGTCAATGGTGACCCCGAGATCCGGTTCAGTCAGGAGCTCGTGTTTATGCTGCTTCTCAAGAGAAGTGGCTTTATACTGGACAAACCTAGACAAAACACACACACACACACACACACACACACGCACACACACACACACACACACACAAACTGTGTTGCTCTGGAACAGGTTGGAGTCAACAGAGAAGGCAGATAAGTGGGTACATGAACTCACCTGTGCTGATCGAATGGGTAGGTGATGAATTTGGGATCAAACGGGATGTCGGGCAAGCTGTTGCAGTACTTCACTCTGCAAACAATTCCTGACCTGCAGTAGACGCACAATAAACAACATTTACAACTGACCTCCGCTGGACAGACATGATTTTACATCAATTCATTACAAAATAATGAATGTGCTTACCGTTCTGGCACCGTTCTGTGAGAAGACGGCCTGTTACAAGAAAAATAAACAGGAAAACATTTAGATGAGGGCTGCAACTAACAATTATTTTAGTTATTGATTTATCGATTATTTTGACGATAAATGTAACTGCTGTTCCTTATTTCTGTAGATGACCAGACCAGACAGAAAGTAATTGGGTCTGATTGGAGAACTAAAAAACTGTCCATGTTTTTTGCAGTGATGAGCTCAGAGACTGTGTTCTGGAAAGATTAGCCAATAAATACATACAAACAAAAAATGGTATTTAAGTACTTATTTAGACACTCAATTGCAAAAAGTAAAACTGATTAAATGCATTCAATACACACACTGTAATGCAATCTCAAGCGCTTTTGATAGTTTTCTGTTAAGACTTAAAGTCCAAAATGAAATTTTAATATTAGGTAAGTCCAATGCAAAAACTTTGTAAAACTTAATTATGGAGAAGACATCTACCTACTCCTTCCTAAAAGAAAAACAACAAAAAAACTTTATTTCCTGCAGTTTTATGTGAAGGCAAAGCTTATTTTATCAGTTAAGAGCCAATTTTGGTAACATTCACAGCTTTTTTTAAAAACTTGCATTTACTGTAAACATCCGTGTTTATGGATGGTGCTCTATAAATTTATACATTTTCCCCAACTGAAAGGCAGTGCTTAAAACTCCTGGGGTTCCAATAACAGGCGGGAGGTAATTTTATGTAACACTTTAAAACCTGTAACGTATTTAACAAGGGAACTGTTTATTAAATCATATTTTTTTATATTTACACATCTTCAGCAGTACCCCTTTTAACACGGTCAACCAATTTATTCTGTGCCATTTTAAGTATTAAAATTTTCCTTACACTAAACAAGAACGCCATTACCTCAACTAACAAGCTCTGCCAAGTTATTGGAGGAAGGTAATCTGTATTGTTGGTTTGTGTCAAACAATAACTGTTAATATCTCACGCTGTTGGTTCTTGTTAAATAATTGTTTATTTCTGGCGCTGGACATTAAAGGAATCGATGCCGCTTGCTGATTTTAAAGTGTAGCTGTGGTGTTGTACCTGTGACCGTCTTCCCGTTGAGCTTGAGTTTGGATCGTTGGAGCCATGTTTACGATAAAATCTCCCCTCGCAACTCAAAACAAAGCTGCTTGTTTATGGAGATAAAACAAAAATCCAAACGAGGTCACCGGCAGTTCCTCAGCTTCGCACAACCTACAACACGTAAGTGTTTCTACTAGCAAAGCAACAAACTACACATTTTTTTTTAGCTCCTCACGATAAAACAGGATGAAGAGGAAGAACCGGTGGTAAAACCTCGGAATACGAAAAGGTCTCTCTTTATCGAGAGCGACCCCTGGTGTTTCGGAGTGGTATAAAACTGGAACGCGGTAATCAACAAACTCGAACAGTTTTATTTTATTTAATAACTCAATATACAGAACAAAAAATATTATTTGTCGTAGTTACAAAAAGACACTAAAACATGCTGCTACACATTTGTGGGGGGACATGTGATACACATTTTGATAAAAAAAAATATTGATGTGGTTATGATTTACAGAGATTTATCGCCAAAGGGAAACGTCCCATCTGACGTCATATACGTCAGCATGAAATTTCAGTTTATCAACTTAAAGTGGACAACAAAACAAAATTAACATGCAATAAAGTACACATGCATAAACAAGACAAATGAGAAATATAATTTGTGATTTTTCAGGTTTAAAAAAATATGTTCATTTCCACTGCTTTTCTGTTGAAACTCAGGATAATACTACCAATATTGATTCAAAATAGAAACTCTCATTGCTTTGCTTTGATAAGCTTACAAGTTGTACACTAAATCATAGAAGGACTTAAAACATCAATTTGCAATTTACCAGAAAACACAAATATGAGTGCAACTAGCAAACAGTGATTGCATAGAGAAGGCAAAAGACAGAAATGATCACAGTGCAAGTGCAAAATGGAGTTTAGAGTGAAGGAAAAAAAAAGAAAGTCAAACAAAGTTGCATTGAGCTCATGTGAGAATCAGATTTGCATATTTTATATTGTTCTGCTCCCCAGAAAACTGATAGAATACATTTGCAGCAAATAGAAACCGGCTTTTTTCATTGGCTCTTCAGTCATATGACAGCAACAATGTCTTCTTTAAAGTTCTTGACATATTTCCATTTCAGGTCTGTGGCTCGGTTTCTGCTGTGTTTTCAACTCTGCGAATACGATGAAATAACTTAAAACTTGCAAATTAGTAATATCCTTATACATAAAATGTCATAAATACAATTCTTGAGCGCTAAGACATTCTACCTGCTCAACATGTAAATCATCTGCCCGGGATCGTCTGCAAATAACCTGTAAAAATCAAGTGAATGCTTGAGAAAATATATCACAAATGTATCACTAATTCACAAATTTACATCAGTTAGATTTTTCAAGTAACACATTTTTAAGTTTACAAGTATCAAAAACAAGACACGAAGGAGAACTCTTACCCATCTCCCCAGTGGTAAAACGCCTGATCCTGGTAAAACATGAATAAAAACAGCCACACGCTTATTGTCTCGGCCCAGAAGATCACAAACAGGAACCATAGTGACGACAGGAGGATTTCACACAGCATCGTTGAGCTCTGTAAGAACAGTTACACACACATCAAAGTGTGGCACCCTTCGGTAAAATAAAACCAACAATTTAGAGATAAAGAATACAGAATACCACTAGAAACTTCTACAGATTATAAGAGGTCTTTCTCAGATTTGTGCTTTCAGACAACAAAAATAGGCACAATACAAAATGTCTTCGTTCCAACTACAAAAACTGATAGCAGCAGTGCCATATGACTTTGAAATCCCTAAAGAAACCCTGAGCTTATTTTTAGCTTTTTACATTTTAAAAGGAAGAACAGCCACTGTGAGTTGGTCATTAGCGCCAAACAATCAGCTATTAGGTCCAATTAAGTAACAATACAAGTCAGTGTACCAGGGCTGAAACGATTAATCGGCTTAATGGTGATCAGTTGATTACTGTAATAATCGTCAATTAATTTAGTAATCGATTAATCGTTCACTGGCGTATAAAGATAAAAAAAAGACAGTTTGCTGAAACAAACAATATATTCAGAGCTGTAATTAAGCCAAAACTGTACAGTAATGGATAGATTAATAGATTACTAAAATAATCATTAGCCGCAGGCCTACTCTGTATGGTAAAAAAGTGGTTTAATATAAACACATAAGGGATTGATTGACTATGAAATGTCAAAGTGAAAATGAATTATTGCTTAACTAACAATACAGACTGACTTTTGTTTAAGTTTTTAGCTCACTGCAGTATCTTGCAAAAGATATATACCGAGTTATTTGATGTTTCAAATCAAACGACTAGAAGTTATGTTACATCACAAAACCATTTATCTGTGAAAACTTTTATTTGGATTTTATGTGGTATACACACAGAAAGCAGTGCACAATTGTGGTTTTAAAGGAAAAGATAAGCCTGTATAGACAATGGAAGGATGGATGAACTCCGGACTTTCTTTTTTTTTAATTAGTGTAATAAAATAAGGTTAATCAGTAATTAAATCTAGGTCACTAAAATTACGACGCTTCCTGAGATTGTATACTTGGCATTAGCCAGAGAAGCACAGTTAAGAGGGTTTGCAACCGTTTAGCTGAGGTATGCGTGTAGTTATTCCTACTTGGACAATTTACTGAGCAGCATACCAATTACAGCTAGCGTGTCTCCAGAGTTAAGCAGCAAGTAGCTACGCAACAAAGCTGGCTACACTTTAAACGTGCTTACTTTGAGAAGCTGCTTGGTTTCCCCGTTAAAGCATTTTCTAGTAGGCTTATTTATGACATTACACGCAAATCAAAGACAACAATATGTGACGTTAGCACAACAGGATTATTTTCCCATATGTGCCTAATGTCAGCACTTTGAAGCAGAAACCCAGTCTTAACAAGCTCATTTTGTAAAAAATTAAATCTGAATACTTACTCAGGTCAAACACTGTTGAGGCTGCATAACTTTTACAAGCTAACTCGCTCGCTGTTGTTTACAATGCTCGTCATAATTTACGTAGGACGCTCTTCCGCTTATGGCTGGAGTTCATTGGACGGTGCTGAATCTGTGGATCCCGGTTCTGTCAGCCCACTTTAATTAAAGGGGCCCGCCCAAAACAAGATGCCTATTATGTAAGTAATATTTTTAAAATGTTCTCGGTGTGAAATATTTGAAATGTTTATTGTTATGACTAATTTTGATTATTCTCACTTAAAACTATGGATGAGTTGTAACTACAGTTACTTAGTTGCTTAACTTTTTAGGAAAGAAATGCATCTTTAGGAGTAGTTTTACTGCGCCATACTTTTAATTTTTAAAAGTACTACTTAGGAGCTAATAATATTCTTGAGTAAAAAAATTCTGGAATATTCTATCCAGCAGACGTAACTTCAATGAAGAAAAAACGAACATATTACACCCACAAATATTTAACACACACTTAAAGAACTCTTGTTTTTATACCAGCTTTGTTGTTCTGTTATTTTTCATCTGCCTGTTGTGCCATTGTGCCATTAAGAGATTAATAAGATACAGTAAACACTCTTGTCACTGCAGGTTCAAGTATACACAGTATACCTACTTTAATAAGCCACACTCTTAGAAGAGATGTGTTATTTTTTAACACATTTTTTGTGTTACTATCAATTCAGTACCTCTCCTACAGGAACATCTGTGCAGAATATGGACTGGAAGCCCGAGATCAAAGTGGGGAACACCGCCAAATGTGGTGGAGAATGAC
>NW_015112617.1:153372-156858 GCF_001443285.1 Poecilia latipinna | reverse complement strand
AAATATATATATATATATATATATATATATATATATATATATATATATATATATATATATATATATTTTTTTTTTTTTTTATTTTATTTTTTTTTTTTAAACCATTGACCAATCACGTTGCTTCTTGGGTCCACTGGAAAAAATAAATAAATAAAAGTCAACTGAAGCCATTAGAGGACGTCGGTGCAACGGGAAGTAAGAGGGTAAAATAATGTTTTATTCGATAAACTGTAAATTATAAGTAGCATTTCTTAAAGAGGATATAGATTTGTGCTGTTTAGTAGTCAGTGTGTCATGAGTCATACTGCTTTGACATCAGTCAGTGACCAATAGCTTAGCATACAATGGCAGTGTTTAGCTATAATTGTATTTAATGACTTGCAAACTCCTAATGTAATCGCGATTCTGTTTCCTGGCTGCTTTCTGTAAGAAATATTAGCTTAATTATGCTAGTTTTCAATGATGTTTAATTTTAGCTAATGTTGGAAATGTTAGGTTGATTATGATAGTTTTTGTAGGCCTCAATTTTGTTAGCTTTAGTCTTATGGTTTAATCTACGTATAGCCTAATCAGTAGAGTATTTTAAATTAGATGTAGTATTCACTATTTAATTAAATTAGTCTAATTAATGGAGTTTTTCATTAAATTCTTAAGTGTATAAGTTTCATATATAATCGTCTGAAAAATTGTCTTGTTTATTATAACCAAAGAAGCAGAAAACTAATCAGCAAATATTGTAATAGATGTCTTAGTATTAAAATGTTTCATGTCTGTTTTATACAAGTTTGAAGATACTAAAAGGGATGTGTGATAATCTATAGAAGCTGCTGTTTTCTTTGTGACATGACATGAAAAATGGTCGGGAGAGCACTGTGCGAACTCAGGAACCAATCTGGGGGAGTTTGGAGGGATGGAAGCAAGATAGCTGATAGAATTTGGTCCAACATTTAAGACGTTTCCGCATAAAACAACACGTCCATTGTTCTAAGCATGGAAACTGCGTAGGGAGGATGGTTTGGGCAGCAAAGATTCCGTGACTTTCAGTGAAGTTGTTTTTGTGAAGCTTAACACCTGCGTGGTCTCTGGGCAGAGAATCTCACGCACAGTAATAGCCTGGAACCATGTGAATAAACCCACCCCTAAAACAAATAACATCAGGCATCAGACAGTAAAAAACTTGCCTTGATATAAAAGTAATTGAGTTATAACAGCTATCCAGATAGCAGGTATGAAAATGTTTTTTCCTGGGTCGCCCAGCGCTCTGGAGACAAGAAAATGGAGCTGCACTTGGAAGCTTCCTCTGGGGATACAGAAATAAACATAAAAAACACATCAGATGACTTTGATGCTTTTGAAAGTGTTGATGTTTTCCATGACCAAATGTGGATGTGTTTGATTGCTCACTGGATGAGAGCGAGTAACGTTTAAAGTCACAGCTAAGTGTCTTTACCAGTGTTCCCAAAAACATAATGGACCTGGAAGTGAAACCAAGCTGCGACAGTGTGAAATTGTTGAAGAAATATCTGAGGATCCATCAGTGGAAGAATCCTCTTCAGTTGACGAAAACTCAAGAGATGAAGTTCAAATTGACACAGATGATTTTGGATGACTTGGATGCTAAAGACATGGATACTTCCTCTGAGGACGAGGAAGTTCATTCTGAAAGCACAAATACTTGTGACCAAAGGTCAGACAGTCCAGTTTGTTCTGAAAGTCAGACAGTTGACAGTCAAAACAATAAGCTTTACAAAGACGATATTACATGACAATCTTTACTGTGAGAGAACAGTCATACGGAATGATTTTTCACTCATTCCCAAAGAAAAAACTGACCCGGGTGGGGAAGATTTATCTGCTGCTGACCTCACAGCAAAAGCCTTTGCACAGGTTTTGATTTCACTTATTTCATCTCTGTCTTCGCCAGAGAAGTCTTCGCTAAAAGGCGCATACACCAGTGTGTTTGAATTACCAAGTTCCCCGAATGGGAAACTTGTCTCAGAGGCAGAGAGAGTCAACAGAGACGTCACAGCTATCAACTTGTCCAAAAGATCACCTCTGAATTGTAGGATATCCGTTGTTTTTGAGGCTAACTGGACGGAGAACTTCAATTACCGGAACATCTGTGAAACCCAGCCAGTGGTATGTTGCTTCCAGTTCACAAAGACAAGACTACCCCGGCTGGGGTAGCTCTGTCTAAGGATGATTTTTTTTTGACTGTTCCGAAAGGAATAACCGACCTGGACGGGGATGTTAACAATTCAGAAAAGCCCGTTGGTTTAGACATCCCAGATGTGGAGAGGACAGAAGCTGCACAACAAAGACAAACTGACATGGTAATCAAGGAGGAACAAATTCCAAAACAGTTGGGTGAATGCCACTTTTCAAAGTGTCCTTAACCTGAGCGTTACCAGGAGGCGTCTCGCTCAGCAACGAGTGTTTGTAGGCTTCACCGATCCTATGCTGGATCGATGAAGGCAAACACTTTTTCCCAAACGAAATCTCTCCAATTCTGATGGAGCAGAGAGAGAGAAAACTGTCATCAAAGGTGGGAAAAGAGTTAGAGATAAAATGCCTACTGGAGTCTCTGTTGGGCTGGCTGGGCTCATTTGGTGGTGACACAGACAGGGAATTATACACCGCAAACTTTTGCACAAAATGAAGACAGTGAAGACAAATAGGGATTCATTTATATTTATGAAAAGGACATAAATGGAGAGGAAGACACCAGAATATGATGGTTTCTCCTGCCTCTCCTCCTGACGGTGATGAAGGCGCTGTTGGAGAGGACTTAAAAATATTTAATTTGGAAGAAGAAAAAAGTCCAAGAAATAAAAAGAAAAAATCCAAGAAGATAAAATAAGTGATCACTTTGAGGCAAGAGAAGTTTGAATGATTGGGACTGAAAATATGTCGTAATGTGTTCAGTGATTCATAACAAAATTTAAGGAATAAAGGATAAAAAGATTTTATAGGTTTCCTGTTTGCAGGTTTCTCTCCGGCTTTCTGCCACAGTCTAAAATCATGACTGGTTAATTGGTTTATAAATTCTGATTAAAACATTAATTTTGTGAATAAAAAATTAGGACTGCACAGTGGCGCTGGTGGCAACAATGTTGCCTTGCAGAAAAAAATCCTGGGTTTGAGGTTCTTTCTGCATTGGGTTTGCATCTTCTCCATGTGCATGTGTGGGTTCTCTCCAGGTACTCCGGGTTCCTCCCATAGTCCAAAAAGATGACTGTTGGGTTAACTTTTCTCTCTAAATTTTCCTGAGGTGTGAATAAATGATACATTTTGTGAATAAAATACAAAAAGTAAATTTTATTAATAAAATTGTGAATAAACTATCAAAAACAGGGCGAAGTGAGTAGAGCACATGACCCGTGTACTGAGGCCTTTAGCATTACGATTTGGACCAATTATTGTCTGAAATTCTATTTAAATATGAACAATAAAATGTGGTTGGAAAAATGTAAGTTGACAATTTGT
>NW_015112617.1:148079-149999 GCF_001443285.1 Poecilia latipinna | reverse complement strand
CCTTTAGCATTACGATTTGGACCAATTATTGTCTGAAATTCTATTTAAATATGAACAATAAAATGTGGTTGGAAAAATGTAAGTTGACAATTTGTTTTGCTTAAAAATATTCTGAACCTGCTTTGCAATTCACACTTCTTTATAGTTACAGGAGAAAAAAAAAAAGCACAAGCCAAAATTATACTAAAATTACTTTATTACAGCTGATTTCTGTTCAATATCCCTCTGCCAACACAATAAAATGGTATACAATACAAACAATATAATAATGGATCCTATTTTTGTTCAAAAGAAATTTTTTTTTTCTTTTACACAATTTTAGTACTTTACCATCTGTCACGTAGTATCTTCATAACATCTGACATTCAATAAGAATCTCCACCATCTATACATTTTAATACAGGTTATAAGTTGTAGTGGTAATGTGCCAAAGAATACTGACATCTTCAAAGAAATGCGATCTTTTCATCATTTGTCTGTAACTCCGCCTTTTTTTTTTAAATTAAACTTTAACCCTCAAACCCACACAAAAAAAAAAAACAAAAAAACTTGATCGTTAAGATTCAATTCTAACCAACAGTCACTTAACGGGTGAAAGCTTCGAGATGAGAACAGACATGCGGATGTTCGGTGCTGGCGACTTCCGGTATGGCACAGTGTTTGACTGTAGAGAAAGAATCCTTTTTCAGTTGCCGATTCACAATCCTGCATCCCACTCGCTTTCAGTCAGTAGGATGTTAGAAACTGTTCCATGAAACGATAAAAAAAAAAACAAAAAAGAAAGTATGGGCTTGACTGTAACATTGAGATTTAGCCACATTTTAGAGTGAAGTCAAATTATCCAATCTGAAAGTAAAACTTGGCATGTATGCAAGGTTTTGCTGGCGTAACATTCAAACACTTGGTCTTGGCTTTAGAGTTGCAGAAAAACTCCCAGTTATTAGTACATTATGATTTTATTTCTAGCCAAAGGGAAAAAAAAAATTCAAGAAAATTTAATACAACTTACTTGGATACAGTAGCAGTAGGCATAAAACAGTTTTTGAGGCCATATATTACGTTACTTGATATGCATACTTTTCTGTGGTGAAATATATACAGAAATTAAAGTACAACCTGAAAGGAAAAACATTTTAATCCCAGCACATTTTGTGTCATCAGAAAATGAAAGAGAAAAGTTTAATAATAGCCCTGAATGAGGCTGGAATGAGGACAAAACGCTCAAAGGTGTAGGGTTTGGAAAATCATCTGCACAAGTGTTGCTTAACAGACTACAAAGGTGGCATTCAAAGGAGATGACTGAATTCAAGAATGAGGAATCAAGTCCGGCGCTTTTAAAATAACTAGATGAGACTTGGAAAAAGAAAATAAACCAAAAAATAGAGTTGATACTGCTACATGAAGTTCAGAAAAGAAAAACAAACTCTTTTCATAGAACACTAAAAATGTGAATATTTTCAACCGTGAGTCACAGGACACACCTGAATTATTTATCTGTGAAATTACTCTTTAAAAAAAAAAAAAAAAAAAATCAGTTAAGAGGAGGTACTTTGTTAGCAGGAAAAAAAGTGAAAATGTCTTTACACCCCTTGAGCCTTCTCATGTTTTGTCATGCTACAACCACAAACTTTAAAAGTACCTCATTAGGCTTTTATTTATTTGGTCGGATGAGAACATAACTTCAGTTCTTTAGACCTCAAAACAAACGCGCGTGTGTGTGTATGTGTGCATGTTTGGAAAACTACGACTGATAATCACCTAGAATACACAGTCCCCACAGCGGAATACAGTTGAGGCAGCGTCATGCTGTGGGGATGATGTGATGCAGAAATAGATGAAACGAGAAAAAAAAAAATTAATTTGGGGGGGGGGGAGGAATTTTGGGTTGGAAGGGGGAAAAAAAAAAATAAAAAACAAAAA
>NW_015112617.1:85910-144945 GCF_001443285.1 Poecilia latipinna | reverse complement strand
TTAGGGCGAGTGATGGGGGGGGGGATAAGGAAAGGAAAAAAAAGAAAAAAAAAAAAAAAAAAAATAAATTTGGGGGGGGGGGAAGGAATCTAGTGTTGAAAGGGGTAAAAAAAAAACTAAAAACATAAAAGTGGGCAATAGTCGAAAACCTATAGTCAAAGCTGCAATAGAGAGAATGGACTAGTCAAAGTCCTGATCTAAGTCCGACTAAATCTGCAGAAATACTTGATGTTAAAGATACCGTCCAAGGTCAATCAGACTGAACTTCAGCTGTTTTCTAAAAGATCTAACAAACAATTGGACAGAAGAAAAAAAATAAATTTTTATTTTACCTCACAGTTATGACTTCTTATGCGTCATCAGTTGTAATATCAAGTAAAATCCCCAAGAAATCATCTTAGTGGTTGTAACGTGACAAAAAGTTCAAGAGGAATCAATGCTTTTGACAGATTTTGCATCTAACCCCCCTCCAAAAAAAAACCTACATCATGTCCATCTCTACTGACCTTTAGTGTTTTTTTATTTTTTTATTTTATGTTTTTTATGGATTTAGGCCTCAAAATGTTATTTTCAATAAGTATTTCCGTTCAGTAGCACAGAGCCGGTTGTCTTGGTTGGAACTCACTGCCTGCACATAAAAGGTTTGACTTTTTGTTCAGTTGGTTTCATTGTAACTGTCATCTGTACACATCTTAAAAAAAAAAAAGAAATGGCTGCATCCTCACATATTCTGTTCAGTCAACGTCACACAGAAACACAAACAGAAGCAGTAACACACATCTGCAGTCTCAAAAAAGAGAAAAGGCTGTAAAATTTGGAACTTGCTTTCACTTATACTGTCCAACATGCAAAAGGGGAAAAAAGAAAATATCACAGCACAGTAAGTCTGACGTTTCTACATGCGTACCAATGAAACATTCATTCACCAGGAGCTTTGAGAAAAGAAGTCAAATATTAATCTCACACTCGTCGAGCTGTATAAAGTGCTTCGAGAAAGGCAGCAGTATTAAAAAGGCACTAATATATATTTATATATATATATATAAAAAATAAGGATTAGCACTAAAGATTGTTTTTGAAGGCTGATACGTTTAAGGGTTACAGTGACATTCTCTGCACTCAGGCATAAACAACAACAAAAAAAAGAGAAAAAATATGCCAAAAAGTAGCTTTGAATGTTTCTACTATATTTAGTCGTAGAAATTTATGCAAAACCATTTTGGAGGCGTGGAAAAAAATAAAGGCTAAAATACAATCTACGTTAGAGACCAGAGATAAATGAAGAAATTTAAAAATGTTTAGCCCGAGTTAACGGAAACGAACTGAGCTAATGAAAGCTAAAAAAGGCACAGTGTTAGTAGAAGCAACTGTCTAAAGCGATTAAGATTTGTTTGGTTCTGTATCTGTGAAGTTTTTTTTTTTTTTTTTTTTTTTTTTTTGGTTGATCTTTGAGAATTAAGGCGGAGCAAAATTTCTTAATTAAAAACAAAACAAAAAAAAAACATGAAGGGCCACTACAGCAGGCTGGTAGACAACAGCAAAGCATCCCCAGTTGTTTGATTGGGTTCTCCACTGTACCACAGAAAAAAAAACAAACAAAAAAAAAAAATTTGGCCAGTGCATTGCTAAACATAAACGGGAAGATAAAAAAAATTGAAATAAAAATTATAATAATAAAAAAATCTATTTAATGCGATTGTTTGAACCTACAAAAGGCTTTAGAGTGGTGTTTTATGTGCAAAACGAGAGCAATGGCTGTGAATAGCACAAACTTACGAAAAAATATCCTCCACAAAGGAGAACTGTAAAAACAAAAACAAAAAAAGAAAAACAAGTCAAACTTACTTGTTGATACTCTTGTGTAACATGCATTTCAGAATCTGTGTGTGCTCATAAAACTGCCGTTGAGGATGGGCTGGGGGAGAGGGAGGCTCCCTCCCCTTTTTGACCTGAGCAACATTTACTCCACCACACATCCACATCTGTACAAGGGGAGACATTTTGGGAGGGGGGTAGTGTCACAGGCAGACAGCTTTCTATATAAAGTGACTCCAAGGCAGACAGGAAGGCGAATCTAAGAGTAGGAGAACTGCGACCCGTTGGATATTTGCGAGGTAACACTGGAGCTCCTGCTCATCCCGGGCTCGACGCGCCCTCCCATTGCCTGCAGGGCCCCGCCTTGTGGGTGGCCCCACTGCATCTGACCCGCACCACCTCCTCCTCCGCCCGGCGAGCCGTGCCCCCCCCACCCTTGCTGCATAGGAGACCCTCCTAAGCTGGATTGGTAGTGGTGGTGGCTGCCTCTGTGATTGGAGCTCAGGCTGGAACCACGGCTGCTCCAGCGCGGCCCTTGAGAGCTCGATGAGGGCCGCAGCTGCTGGTGCTGGCTGTAGCCGCCTGGTGCACCGGGGAAACTGTTGCTGAGCGCTTCGGGGGAGAGGTCTGCCAGCATCATGTTGTTGAAGCCCAGGCGCATGCTCTCTGAGTCGAAGGCCTCGACTTCCCTGGCCTGGCGCTCCAGCAGGTTCTGGATGCGCTCGGTGCGCTCGTTTTGCAATGACTGCATTTCCTCCTCAATCTACGGGAAAGTCAAAGAAGATGGAGCATTATTAACAGGTTATTAGGGTAAAAAACACAAACTACATGTATGAGATTAAACAGTCCTGCCGTCACAAAATTTAAGACATGTAATTAAAATATTTATGACCAATTCACATTTTTTTGTAATGGATGATTTCTGAGCCCTTACTTTTTTTCTGGGATTTCTCCCATTGGGTTTAATATCTGGTTGAATTTTAACCGGGCCAATCAGGAGAAGTTGTGAACAATGATGTTTTTCTCTGCTGTTTTAGAACTGTAGTCTGCCTGTAGTTTTAGCAATGGCGGCAGACGAAGTGGACTAAGCCATTCAGTACGCTTCCAAATATTGAATTAACATTAACAGTCATCTTGTTTGGCTCGTTTTCAGCTGCTTTGTGTTGATTTTTCTCCACTTCAAGCTAGTGGTTTTTTTTTTTGTTTACATAATTCCGAGCAACAAACTTAGACTGACAAGTTGTAAAAAACCGAGGAAATGTACTCTTGAATGTGAACAAATGTCGAACCTTTTGCTCCAGTAGCGCTCTTCGGAGTGACACCCTTTGTTCCAGGTCATTCTTCTCGCGGGCATGCTGTGCGTCCGTCTGCATCTTAATTTTACTCTGGTAGGCATTAAGAAGCTCCAGCTCTTGCTGTAGCTGGATCTGTAATGCTTGGCACTGAGATTCCTGAGTCACATCCAGGCGTAACTAAAGACAAGGAATGAACAACACAATGTTACCCATTCTGAAACATTAAGATGATAAAAATGCTATGCTGGGGTGAGGATCAACAGTCTTGCTTGTACATTTCTGGCACTGAAAGACTCACCGCCTGTGTTGAGAGCATTTCACTGATAGAATGGTCGTATTGCTCTGCTAAAATGGCAAGCTTGCGATGCTGCTCCTGCTTTAAACGTTTGAGGACAGCTTTGTGCTCGGACTTTGGTGTGGTCTCCAACAGGTGGTTCCTCAATGCTTTATACTGCTGGGTCTGGGTCTTACACGTGTTTTGAAACAGTTTTTTGATCTGGATCTCTTTGTACTTGAAAACAGAAAAACAGGAATTAGATTAAAAATGTGTGTAGACCTTTATCGCATTAGGAGACAAACATCTCTAATATAAGGTTTTTGCAAGTTTCACCAACTCAAATGTAAGAGTTTAAGACCTGTTTTAAGAACATTGTCAATTAAATTTAAGACCTGTAACATGACAGGAATGAACAAAAGAAAATTGCATATTTTATAGAACAGGCCAAGCCTTTTTTTTCACAGAACGCAGACAGCATAATAAGGGCTGGCTACAGAAGTCAGCCAGTGGCAACGACAACAGATGATAAATGTAAAAAAAAAACAAAAAAAAAAACAACTTTCTAGCTAGGCAAGGGTTTACTAGCAACTAGTTAGCTGTATCCTCAACCGCATGGAGTCACAGAACATACGATGTCTGCGGGCGACTCAAATCTTTGCTTGACAGAAAAGCTCCACAATGAAAAATAAACTAGATAAAATACACAGAATTAAACAGTCCTGTGTATTTTAGTTGAGACTAAAATACACAAAAACAGTTTAGACCTGTGATTATGACATTTAAAGCCGACTTACATCATTTCTAATAAATTCCAGGCATTTCGATGCCTTCATTTTAGATTTGTAAATTTAAGACTTTTCAGACTCCTTGCAACAGACTACAACTGAGAACGAAGAATTGGTCACGAGAAAGTTTCTGCAGAAATTTAACAGGGGCCTGCCAAAGTGTGCATATTGGTTGGGAACAAATAAGGGGTTATGCTGAAAATTAGCATCAATGCTATGGTTAGCTAAAATGTAGTCACTAGCATGTGGGGTATCACAAACATGTTGACCAACATGGACTTACTAAACTCAGTAATCAAACATTACTGTAGCACTGACTTACTCCATTCAGCATACTAAATGTGGCTAATATATATAAAAAAAATAGCTAAATGGCTTATTTTAGTTGTAGGCTGATGTTAGCATGAGGGCTACCACTAGCATATAGAACGACTAGTACGTAGAGACTACCAGTAGGATGTGAGTTATTAATAGCATGTTGACTAACAGGAACCATAGGAAAAAAAATCAGAAGCAGAAAAACTGTTTCGGTTTATGTTAAACACAAAAAAGTGAAACAAGTTTCACGACAGGTCAGAGACTAACCTTGAGGCTCTTGGGCTGCTGACGAACCTCCATGCCGTGTTTTCGTCTAAGCTCCCGGTCTCTCCTCTTGTTGTACTCCTGCTGATTGGTCAGCTCCGTCTGGTGCTGTAGCCGGATCAGCTCAACTCGCGTCTTCTGGATGGTGTTGAGCTGGCGGAACTGAAGCTCTTGCATGGACTCGTGATGTCGGAGGAGCATTGCGTGCTCCAAGTCCTTCTGGGTCTGACGCTTGTTTAATTCCTACCAACACAAGCACACAGAGGAAATCACAAAAGGTATTTCCTAAGGTGGAAATTAAAAAGAAAAACAAACAAAAAAGACTTTGTTTTGTCAGGAACTGATGAGAAGTTAGTGATACAGGCTCCTTATTGATTGTCATTGAATTAGGAAATAAACTCAAAGTATGCACCATGTTGCATTCGATTCAAAATAAATAAAAACTGGCTCAAAAAATAATGAGAATCCGTCTGTCAAATGGACATTTTAACATGAAAGGCAACTTTTTGTACATTTGTTTTTGTATTTGCTTTCAGAAGAGTAGCAATACTTTATGTCTTTTCAGGAAGGATTTGTCAGGACTTAAGGTGTCTCCAGCAGGGGAAAACACCTTCCCAAATGATATTTACTGTTATTTTACTCCATATGTTTCATACTTTGGATTGCTTCTGTCGGGACGCCATCTTGGATGCATTTTAAATCAAAATATGAGGTGTGTACATCTTACATTATTGGAACCGACAAGTGGAATCGATAGGCAGGCAGATTAACGATTCTCTACAAGAACCGGTTTCCATCCCCAGTCAATAAATGCCACAGTGAGCAGTGCTGACCTCTCGCAGATGCTGCTGTTCAATTTTGTGGCGAGCCATCAGGATCCTTCTTTTGAACCGGCGACACTCCAGGTCCAGGTACTGCCTCTGTCTGCGCTGGAGGTTGGCCTCTTCCGCTGCTTGGAGGTTCTGGAAGTTCTCCTTCTGCTTGGACAGCCACTCCTGCTTTTCTTTCTTGGGCGTCGACTGGTTTTCATTCAGCTCCTGCAGAAAAATAAACACATTTAACCCTACTACTAAAGTTGAATTTGTAAATGTAGTTATATTTTACATTGAAAGACAAATATGAATGAAAATAAGTGCGATGAAGTTTGGAACCTCTTTCAGCTGCTCCTTGCGAAGCTTGTACTCCCGTTTTTGGGATTCCAGGAAGCTGTTCAGCTCTTTCTTTTGCTGACTCTGGATGTGATGTTGGAACTTCTTTTCATCGTTGCTAAATGTTTTTGCCTAGTGGAAAAAACAAAACAAAACCAAAAAAACCCCATCATTATCAGTGTGATCAATGCAAAACAGCAGCCACCGTAGGACCATCAGTTGGGCTACATTTGTATCCACGGAAAGCGATAATCCAAATATTGATTTGAACTTTTGTTTTCATCAGTGACTCTGAGATAGAAGGTGAATTAACAACAACAAAAAAACTCTTAATGAAGCGTAACCGCTATTCATACGGATACATATTAAAGCGCAGGGTTCACAATGTTAAAAACATGGCGGGGATCCAAACTGTACAGCTAAAAATATCAGTTATCTACTGATTTGCAAATGTTGCACTGGAAAAACACAAACATGTAGTTGTAGGTGGTGGCTGGCTGTCAAGCAAATTCAAACGGAAGTGGTTTAAATTGAACCTGAGGATTGGAAGCGACAGTCAAAGGTCTGTTCCTTACATGTAGACTTTGCTGTTGCTAAGCATAAAAAAGCAAAAATAATTGGTTATAGTTCATTTACCTGTACAGTTTTAGCCAACTTTAACAATTTAAAACAACTTCATCTACAATTTCACTGCAGACTATTACTGACTTTGGTGTGTTTTTGTCAAACAGTAAAATATCCTATCGCTGAAATAAGTCAAATCAGCGTACGTCTGACTCGCTTCTTAGAGGATTTATGTACTTTTCCAACAAGTTCGTGCTAAGATGACATTTTCTACTATTGGTAAAAGGAACTTGAAAAATTTTCTAGCCAACCCTTGAAACCATTGCTTCCCTAATACAATATCTGGGGACATTTAAAAGGAATATATTCAGAAGTTCTACATTGTTAAGCACAGCTCTGAGCTGGTACATGCTTGTGTTTCGGAAGCTCACATCTTTCTCCATGGATGCTTGGTGTTTCTTGACCACTTTCTCCAGCTCTTGGGCAAAGTTATTCCTCTGGGTCTCCAGCTCCTTGTCCAGACGGAGCCGGTGCTCGTCCATCTCGGTCTTCAGCTTATTCTCCAGAGCCAGCAGCTGCTTCTGGTGCTGCCGTCTCATTCGCTTGTAGCCCAGGATCTGCTCTCTTAACTCCGATTCCTGCTCATGCTCCTTCATCTGGCGTGTGAGCTGACAAACACAAGACACAGATTATTATTATTTTTTTTAAATCAACTTGATGGAAACAGGTTGTAAGGATTACAATTACATAAAAATTGTCAATAATGTGCTGTACTAGAAAAAAAAAATCTGTCATGTCTCACAGACATGCTGTCATCCTTTCAGAAACTCAGCAGTGAGCTCAAAGATACATTTTCTTTACATTAAGAATAATTAAAAAAAAAAAACCTTTGAGTTTTTTTTAATAACTGGATAAAATGAAAAGATGTGAACTTAGAACATATTCACATGCTTGTTAAGAAAACATATGCCAGGAAAATCAGAAGTCTTTCTGAATAACTATCAGTTGAGCCACAAGAATTGAAAAAATTAGATTAAGTATTTCTTACGACAAAATTGCTGCAGTTTTCCTTTTAGCAGGCAAGTGTCAGTACTTAATAGAATCCACTAAACAACATACGGTAGCAACATGACCTAATGCTGTCAAATGACCTGTGGGAACCAAAAGTATGATGCGCACTTTATGTCCATATGTTTATATGGATCAGATTTCTATGTAGAAATGCCTCTAATTCCACCTGCATCATCTTTATGACTTCAGATAGTTTCATTCCCAAACTCCCAGTAAGGACAGAAGGCGTTTCTACCGCTGACGCTGTGCGTATAGTCGCAAAGTCTTCACGATTTCGTCTCGTCCTCTGGGTCTGAGTGGGGGCAGCTTGTGGCTCCGTTGTGGCTCTGCCATGAGACTCTGACTCTTCTTTGAGCGTCTCTTGTTCCTGCTCAGAAGGAAAAACAACAAAACCAGAGTGAAGAAACTGCATAGCAACCAGAAAACAGAGACACAACAGCTCAGTTGTGATGAGAATACTCAGGATTCTGGGACTTGATTCTCTTACGGGTTTGAGATTAATGACCGAGCTGTTGGACATCACCGTGCCGTCGCCGTCCATGTCCGGCTCGCTCTTGTCCTCGCCTGCGTCGGGTAGGCTGTTGACGGAGCTGCTCTGGGAGCTGGCACTGATGGACATGCTGGGTATGGACTGGTTGCTCCCGACGCTCTTCACCGTGCCCGTCCCGCTCACGCTGGGGTCCGGCTCCTACATACACACACACGGCACAAGAAACAATAAAAAGGCTGCAACAATAGAGGATGCCGCTAAAACATAAACAGGCCAGCTAGTGGCAGACCTCGTCGTCGTCTTGCGGCTCATTCGGGGAGCCGTTGAGGGCTTCCTGAAATAAGATCTTCTTCATCTTGCGGTACTGCAGATTGTCTAGTTCCCTCACAGCATCCTTGGTCCGATTTATCAGATCTATTAGGACCGATTCCGGCCGTTCACGCTGGATAAAAACATGCTGGAGGCCAGAAAAGAAACTAAGAGTTAATGTTGGAACTTTTATGGTTTAAACAAGGTTACTGGAAGTGTCACCCACTGAAATTTAAGACTTTAAGACCTGTATCACAACAGAAATGTACAAAGGAAACCCTCAAAAAATAAATTGCCAAGATGAACCACATCCCGCCAACTCGTAATAAATGTACATCTACCCCACCTTTAGGAGCTCCTCGGAGTTTGGCCTTTCCTGAGGAAGTTTCTGAAGACACGAATCGACAAATTTCCGAAAATAATCCGTCCTGAAAAAAGTATGTCAAATTTAGTCATTAGAAGATGAAATTTTCAGAAGCACTGTGAGTCACATTGCTTTTCACTCACCATTCGGTAGACTGCAGAACGGGGCTGTCGTTCTGTGCTATATGATATAAGGCACTCATCGCATTCATGTTGAACAGTGGAGGCTTCCTTTCAGCTAGAAACCAAGAAGCCAATCAGTTTTAAAAGAATCCAAAATTTTAACATCTTTACGCGTTTAGCGCAAATATTATACATTAGGTTTATACTTGAATAGGTAAAAATAAGTCACAATATAATTCTTTTTGTGATTTTAGTTTTTTAAAGCTAATCTTAGCCTTCGAGACGGGTAGACTTGTTGATTTCGTTCTCTGAAGGTTCCTTTGTCTGGTCATGTACAGTCTAAACACACATAACTGAGCCGATGAAGTATTTGGAGCATGTTTGCCCTCAATTAGGAAACACAAAAGCTCACACAAAGCAGACAGAGATGAATGTTTGGTGTGTCCCACACCTCAAGAATCCTTCATTTATGAGGTAAAAAAGGAATGCAGATAAATTACATGCCTATGCATTGAAAGCTTAGGCAAATTATGTATGAACAAAGTCACATCAGTGCCAGCAACAGACTTGTGGAGGTTTCTGTTGTTGCAAGGAGCCAGCCTAAGTGGCTTAAAGAAATGTTGACTGGGAGAAACGTTAAAATACTGTGGGGAGGGGAACAATCTTGATAATACAGACGTACCTAATTCAATGCAGGTTATTCCCAAAGACCAGATGTCCACCTTTCCATCATACTGACCCTCATCCATGGCTAATATGACCTCTGGAGCCATCCTGAGAAGAAAACATATGCACCAAGATAAACATAATAGATGGGACAAGTAAAAACAAACACTAAGATGAAAACATACTGACAATATATAATTGAGGTTTTAATGTGACAAAATATGGAAATGTTGATGGTGTATGAATACTTTTGCAAACCGTTGTATGTTTCTGTTGAACTACTGAAATAAATGACCTTCATGTTTACATCCTAATCTATCGAGTATAGAGATGCATCTATACATGGCTGTTCACTTACCAATATGGAGTCCCAACAAAAGAATTGGCTGGACAGGCAATGGAGGCCGAGCCAAAGTCTGCTAGTTTCACCTGACCCGGTTCGGTCAACAAGATGTTTCCTGCTTTGATGTCACTGCAAAAACATACAGAAGGAAGCGAGTGACGTTTCGCTGTAACTGTAGAGCACGGAACAAAAAAAGGTTTGCTTGAAAAATACTCAAATACGCACCGGTGGATCATGTTGTGGGAGTGAAGGTAAGTCAATCCGTTTAGAGCACCATGGGTAATTGCAGCAATTTCAACTTCTTGCAGGGGTTTCTTGTGGACTGGAAGGTATCAATCATCATTGGTGACGCAATACGACAAACTTGCAAAGCAGGAACAACATTCCCATGTTGTGATTGACTTAACTCACCTTCTAACAAATCTGAAGCCGAGCCTAGACAGTACTCCATTACCAGCTGTTGAGAAATAAAGAGATTGTGTATTTGTTTCTTGCTTTTGTCTCTCAGTTTATGTTCAACATTTTTAAGTTGCTACTTATAAGTCTATCCAACTTATACAAAAACACCCCCCTGCCCCCCCCCCCCCAAAAAAAAAAAAAAACAGTTACAGTATAACTGTGTTGTACTATTTTTGGCATATATAATTTTCTTAAGATGTGCACCCTTAGTCCTTTTAATGACAGAGCCAGCAAAACGTCCCTTGGAAAGTTAAGGTCTACACAAAACATACATCTACAAGGCCCCATTTTGTACCTTTCAGTCAAATATGAAAACAACCAAAACTACAAAAAGTACAGAATGGTAAAGTTGCAAAAGGAATCAGCAGCAGTGTCTGGAAAAATACAAAAAATTGGAATTTGTGAGAAAACAGGCTGTTCTAAGAAATGGATGTGGATGAAAAACATTCTCTGCAATAATTGCCTCTAAGTGATGTCTGCACCACTCAAAAAAAGCAGCCCATTTATGCAGCTACATGAAATTCAAACACAAAGTGACCAATTATCTATTATTAAGATGAATGGCTGGATTTTATTTAATACATTTGGCCAAAATGTAAACAAATTCAGGGAATCTTTTAGTGACTACATTAAAATGGTTGAGCTGAAATACATTGCTCTTAATAATTATTGACGGATAAGATGTATCAAAAAAAAAAAAAAAATACAGATTAAAGCTTAAATAAGAACATCAATCCTAACCATCATTCATTTTCGTATTTTGTATATTACTTAGAACTTAGTTCATTTTTTAAATACATTAAAACAATGAACTTAGTTCATTTTTTAAATACATTAAAAAAAATGAACTTAGTTCATATTTTAAATACATTACTTTCAGTGCATATTTTCAGTGCATTCATTCATTTTTCAAAGTTTGTTGATGTAAACCATGTTGCTGCTTTTCTTTGTGTTTACTTCTTAAGGAAAGGCTACATCTGGATCAATACTTCCCACTTATTTTTAACAAATTGAACAAATTCTTTTTTTTTCATGTTCACGGCAACTACCCATCCTTCAAGTTGATTGTTGAAAGTGTATTCATCTTACATATTAATTTTGTTAAAAAAAACCAATTGCAATCACAATTTTTGTTTCCACGATCAAGCAGGCCTCGTCACTTTCCAATTTCCCTGATTTTTTTTTTTTTTTTTTTAAGAAGTCCTTACCCATGCAGTGTGCTCTCGCAGGTAACATCCTTTGTACTCTATGCTGTTTGGGTGCTGTATTCGCCGCAGGAATTTCACCTCCTTGATTATGTCTTGCCATTTCTGTGAAATCAGTACAAAGAGTTCATAAAAAGAAAACCAGAAAGCAAACATCAATTTAGGTTTTGCGTTAAGTTACCCTCGAAATAGCTTGGTCAAAATTTTATGAAGTGAAAAAAACAAAATTAATAATAATAATAATAATAGAATATAATGCTGTAGTTGAGAAAACTGACTAATTCACATTAATTGTTTTGCAATCAATTTTGATGCTCTATGATTAAAATGACAACAAAACAGTGTAAAATCTGAAGCCTAACAAACCTTTACATTTGCATTGTGTAGCATAAAGAAAACCCAAACACACTATGCACTTGTTTCCATTATCTGACAGCAACACAATCTGCTGGTAACGTGCCTGCCGTTTTCTTTAATGGTTTCATAAACAAATCTTAAGAGATGGCAGTCCCCCCCACCCCATTTCAACACTCTTAAAGTGTCAACTTCTACAATCATTTAAAAAAAACAAACAAAAAAACAAATTTTATATATCTCAACAGCTTCATGCTGAGACACTATACACAGCTGTTTGAAGAAATGTAACAGATTGTGTTCATGGGCAATTCTTTTTCCCCGCTATGGCATTCAAGGCAAAATTGATTAAACTGACCCAAAGCACAAACATTCCTGGTTTTTGATCATATGTTTGGATCCAGAAAACGCCATTATACCTCATTAGACTGTTTTCCATTATAGGACATCTTCTTGATGGCCACCACATCATTTGACCGCACATCCCGTGCCTGGAAGATGAGAAGAACTGATTTTAAACATTGTAATTTAACAAATACTTGGAGATTTATTTTTCTTTGTGTGTCATTTGTTTGTTTGTCTTATTTTTATGCATGAACACATCCACAAATTGCAAAATGCTTTCCTTAAACCATCAAACCAGGAGTTTGTTGCTGCTGAGCTATTATAACAGCAATATTTGTTTTATTTTGATGGTAAAAAAAAAACTGATTTTGCTTGGATGTACTGATCTAATAATAATAAACATAAAACACAAAATTTGGAGAATAACTGAATAAATAATCAAACAAAATTAGGTTTCAACCATTTAGACTGCTTCATCAAGAGCAGAAATATTGTGTTGGGAATACTCAGAAACATTTAGAGCCAACTGAAAGCCTTCCTTACACAGACTCATCTGGTACTGAAAGCATAATCAACACAATCAATCATATAATCTTTAAAAGCCTCAGACTAAAACACACTTATAAACAGACTCTGATCTAGAACTGCACGGAATAAAACCTTTTTTAGTTAGCTGAACGAAGATGTAATTTTTTGTGACGATTTTTCAGCAAAAGTTCAAAGACTATAAACATTGCTATAAGGACAGATCACTTATGCATTAATAATCCAATTCCAATATTATAACAGGCCTATACAAAAACTAAAAAAATACGCATAAGATAATACACTGCTTTATAATGCGATTATATAAGAATAAATTAGGAAGTTTGCAGTTGTGATGCATTTATTGAACAAGAACAAAACCTGATTAAGGGAAAATAAGTGGATGTGATCAGGTGACTCACTGGTGCATCGCTATACATCCAGCAAAAAAAAAAAAAAAAAAAAAAAACTCACAAAGTACACAGCTCCAAAGCTGCCATGTCCAATTTCGTGCAGATCTGTGAAGAGCTTTTCCGGGTCCTCCCTGAAGAAGAGTTCTGCGATTTCGGGGTCCTTCAGGTTCCCCGCCCGGCTGCTGTTGGGCATGCCGGGGGACGTCGGGGCGGTGCCGCTGCCGCCGGGAACTATCTGGGTCTGCGACAGCGACGGGCAAGCCCCCTGCGACGGCTCATCTGCAGGACAGTGATTTCATGTGTTCAGCGCTGCAACACAAGGATAAACAAAAGAAAAAAACAACAACAAAAAAAATTTATATTAGACACTGTCTTTCAAGATTATGGAAATATCTCACTTTTAAAAATACATTTGAAGAAGAATCAGAAGAAATAAAGCAGAGCTGGGCAATGTGGACTTACAGCTTCAGTACAATACTTTGTGCTACCACTGAGATGACAACAAAAGTGACGATAAGAACTATTTATTATTACTTTTTTAGGTGACTTTATGGCACAACAATTAAAACATTTGCAACATGCTTCTTTAGGACACCACTCACATAAAGAAGTGTGATTTGCCTCACTGAACTGCACACAATAACTTCATCCTCTTCTTTCTGTATTTATTGATATTCTCACTGAATAAACAGAAAGAAGTAAAACTAACAACCCAAAGAGTCAGACAGTTTTGGGGAGTTTTAAAGATCATTAAAATGAATTTATTTGACAGAGACAAATCAAAATTCTCCATCTCAGATAGAAAAGTTATCACGATAAATTACGAACGATACGATAAATGCCCATTCCTGCCCCCAACATATGTAAACATCTGGTGGCAGATGGCTTGTTTTGTACTTTTTGCCATCTTAATCAAAAAGTTCTACACAATTCAGCTGACAGAAAGACAGAGCAGTTCCAGAAGTTGTTTGGGTTGAACTAAATACATCAAGTCTTCTGCCGTGTTTTATTATTTAGACATTAACGCTGATTTTAATTAAAATCTTCCATATGTTTACCATAAGAACAGCCTGTTCAAAAAGATATGCAACTAGCTATTATGAGGAAATGGCTACGAAAATTTTCTAATAGTTAAAACCCTTTTTTAAAATTTTTTCTTTCGCAAAAACACTCCACTGTGGAAGTAAATACTCCTTTCCTTCGCCGTTGTTCTGAACGGCCCTGCTAATGTGGACTGTAGAAGATCACTGAGGAAAATTTACCGAGTCCATGCAGCGGCTCAGATGATCAGTTGCAAACAGATGCAGAGCTGACGCTCGAGTCACAAGACTTCTTTCCCAGCCCGGGCGAAACAGCCCCCGGTCCAAGCAGACATGTTTTGTCTCACAACAACACTGAACAACCCCACTATTCGACAGCCATGAAATAAAGCCTCATTACCATGCAGGACTGAGCCTCTTTATTGCCATTGTCCTTTATGACATTGGTGCGACTCAATGAGCTTTGTTGTCATATGTCATGACACCGTTTTCTACTGCACGCACACGCGCGCGCACACACACACACACACACACACACACACACACACACACGAGGAAAGAAGTGCCGATAACTGATACCTCCGTGAATCAGGACAAGCCTTCCAAACCGCCGCTCACAAAAACGCTTAAGAATGCAGCAGGACAGGACAACAAAGCCGGAGGGCTGGAATTCCCAACGTATGCCCTCACTACACCGCGACTCTGCACTTCCTGTTCACGCGGCTCCGGCGAGGTAGGAATGGGCCTTAGTGAGAAACTTGACAAGTTACATCTAGCATCCCTGGCACAAAAACAAGAGCAAACATGCACTGAAATATTTGACAGCAGAAGGGGGGAAAACTCTAAAGACCGAAGCGTGACAAAGAAGAAGAGGATTTCCCCCACTATTTTTCATCAATCTTTAGGCATAAAATCTTAGTTTTTCACGTGCTATGCAGGAGGATAACATGGGAAGATGCTATTATCATCTTCTGATAATAGCATAGCTGGGGCTTACTGAAGAGGTTTATGTTAATAAAATTATCTTTTCAAGAACATATGCAAGCAGCTCCTGTTATTAAGTTTTAATCTGAGGAATAATGTGAGCAGAATATATTTAGTTTGAAGCAGAATATGGTTTAGATGGTGCAAAATGTATTCTGTGCTACAGTAACCAATTTTTAGATGAATAAAGAAACTGCTATAAGAAGTCAATAAACTGATTTTCATTATTCTCAATAAAAAAGAAAGCACTCATTAGCTGAACACTTAATGGTAAAATGAAATTTTCCTCCAAGTAAATCAAGGGACATACATTTTCTCAGTCTCAAATTCTAATAACTCTTCATTTTTGGTGTCATTTGGGAAATCCTCTTTGCACTTTAAAATGACATTAGAGCGGTTAAGAGTAAGGAAATAGAAATGGTAAAATACAAGTCTAAAATTTTACATTTTACCCTACTTACACATAAAATCTCCCTTTGATATGAAACAGACGATTACTCTAAAAAGTATACAAAAAGTAGAAAAATCTAATACAAAAAATATACAGTGTTTCAATAACTAAATTCTTTGTAGAGAAAAACGTGAATACATTTTCGCATTAATACACACAGCACTGTTGGTAAATGTAAAGTTTGCTTCACGTGTTTCTGGGGTTTGACAAGCATCACATCTTACCTGGGCGTTTCAGCTCATGTCACTGGTGATAACTCCCTACTTTTACAAGTCACCCTTCCCATTCTTTAATTTTCCTTAAAGTAGTCACGTTCCCACTCGTCTTGTGAGTGACAAAGGTAAACCTTCACATTGCAAGAAACTAACACACGACTCAAAGCTCTAAAGTACGAATATAAAACGAAAGGTTTCAAGACATTCCCAATGTTGACTATATAATGTTAGCACCAAACTTCACGTTAGCCAAGTTACGTGTCATAGGATGAAACAGCTCAAGCAGTGTTTCTAATGTGTTAACAGTCTGAACTACTGTTTAACTACTCAACAGACATTGAGTTAAACATCAGTTTGGTTTAATTAAGAGAAAATAAAATTTAAAAAGCCCAACAAGCTAATGTTTGCTAATTTAGCTTAGCCGGTTAGCTGGAACTCACCCTGTTCTGACAGGCCAGTTCTGAGGGATGAGGAGAGTGGCGTACACTTTAGACCAATTTGGGATTAGAAAGTACTTTTCCAGTTTCATTCCCAGCACGGAAGCTTCGTAAGCTAAATCCTGGTGGTTCTTCACGCTGTCAGCCGATTAAACAGAGTACGTCAGTGAAATTACTAAAGATTAAAATGCCCACCCTTGAAGTAAACTGGGGTGCCACAGCAGTCAGCTCCCACTCCCAGGCAAGCTCCAAAGATGGCTGCCGAGCGCTCCGTCGCCGCGCCTCTCTTCTTGAAAAATACACTAGGGAAGAATGCGAGAAAAGTTCAGGCAGCGGCAAAAACACCCATAAAGGAGCCACTGTGGAATCTGCGAAGTCGTCCGACGAACTGGATATTTAACTTAGTTCAAATGACACCTGAATTATTAAGTTATGTAAAGGTCTTCTCTTCGACATGGTACAAACTGCAGTTCCGCCCTGCCTGTTGCAGTAAACTCTCCCTGACCCAGGAACACCAGGAGGCGGAAACTATGGAACCTACTGTACTTCAAAAACGATAAACCTTTAAAGGTTTGCCTTCTACATAGATAAGAAAAACAACAACAAAATAAAACGCAAAGTAACATAAACATTAACGTAAACATGTCATTCAAAGCATTTATTCCTTGGAAAAGTTAGTAGCCTTTTGATTCAATTTAAATAAAAGAAGTAATATTATGAGGATTTCCCCCACTATTTTTTATCAATCTTTAGGCATAAAATCTTAGTTTTTCACGCGCTATGCAGGAGGATAACATGGCTTTGGATTTTAAAACAAGCAATACTGAAAACAGGGTTTCCCATACAATATAGGCAGAGTTCAGTATAGTACTCAAAAAGTGCATTGACGTAAAATTCAACATACTTTTACTCAAGCAGAAGCAAAAAAATACCGGTCCACGAAATTTCAAGAGTAAAAATAAGAAGGCATTTTGTGAAAAGACAACATCAATAAAATGATCATCTGATTTAATATTTCAAAAAATAAACCAAAGTAAAAAAAGTTTGTAAATTTGAATATTTTACTGACTAAAGTAAAAAAAAAAATCGTCAAATAAAAAATACAAATGAAGACAGAAGAAACATTTGCCATATCTTTTTTTCACAAAAGGTATGAAACTAATACAGTAGGTAATATCTGTTTTGGAACTAAAGCATTTCCAGTGATAATACATTCCAGCAAAAGTAACAATAATTCAGTATTTCTCAAGTAAAAAATAAATATTTCTCAAATAAAAATAAAAAGCAAAGTGCTCTAGAACTACTAATTTAAGTACATTTTTTCAAAATACTGAAAAGATTTGCTTAACCCACCTTTGAATGAACATGTCTTAGTTCTATGTCCGAGAAATGTTCATGTTTTGTTGCAAAATGTGCATAGTTACCCTATAACAAAAGCAAAAGATGTTCTCAACCAAATCTGCTATAAGAGTGTATTACGCACAGTGAAACAACTCTTGTACTGAGATAGCTGATTAGTTGACTCATTAGACCTATTTTGCTTGGAGAAATGAGCAAAAATTCCATAAAACTACAGTGAGAAATTGTGGAAGGATACCAAAGTAGGCAAGTATGTCAAATACTAAGAAAATATATGTAAGCATATGAATTTGAATAAAATACTCTAATCCTCTCCAAGAAAAATAATCTCCTTTACACGGTGTATCTGTACAAATTAGTGATACTATATTGAATGAGAAGGAAATAATAAATACTTCTAAACTGTTTAAATTGTGGCCGGATGCTTTAGAGTTGCCTAAAAATGTTAAATGTAATGGTCTTGAGTATACTCACTGTTACGCATATCAACAACATTTAAGCAAAAATAACAGATTCAATGACATGAATCTGATTGCAAAAATCTTTCAGCAAACAAAGGTAATATCACTGATATTTTGCTGACTTTTGTCCTAAAGTCTTTTTTTTCTTTTTGTTTCTTACCAAAATAAAATTGAAACTTTTACAATTTAACAACCGTACAATTGACTTTTCTATACTTACACTGATTGGCCAGTAGATGGCAGTATAGCTCACGGAAGTGGCTGGCTTTCGTCCCGGTTTTACCACAAACGTCCTGAAATATTTGAGAGCATTGACAAAAGCAGCTTTTGAACAGAAAGGGGTTAAAATTTAAGTTTAAAATTTGACTTAAAAAATTTAACCGGTAGATATATAAGTTTTTCGAACAATAAATAAAATAGGATGGAGCAAAATAGAATTGAATAGAACGAACATAACTGTCTTTATTGTCTAAGTGTGGAAATTTAGGCGTACCAGGGGTAAAGTCGAAGTCTTTATTCACATTAACAAAAAAATAAAAAGACAGAACTAAGAATAACTCGTAAGTATTCCAACAGATTAGCTGAGAATTTTATTTTGAAATATGAAATCTTAAAATGTTCACGAGAAACAGGAATAAACAACATAATCTGTGCTAGAACAGCATAGTTGAGAGGCTTTTATTTTGAAGAATGAAATCACTTTGGTGAACATGCCTTCGAAATGACGTCAGAGAAGTCAGGAAGTAGATCGGCTTACCTTCGCACATGGTGAAAATGGCTGCGAATGAAGAAAAACAACAAGGCCACAGACCCGGCGTTTACAAACAGAAAAATAAGGGACACAAACATGGCAAACACAGGACGAAAGGAGAAATCGAAAGAGAAAACAAAGGTAGGCCCTGTTCCGTGGCGAACGAAGTGTTACAGATATGGTTGCGTGTCTTTGTGGTTGTTGCTTTGATTAACTCACGTGTTCTGCAGTCTGAAGGGATTGAGAGGACAAGATAACTCATGTTTCAGTCAGATAGTTCATGACATCAGTTTTTAGTCCGACTTCGGGTCATTTCGGGATTTTCAAAGTTCTCCGCTGGATCTACGTGCAGCTGTAGTGTGAGAGTTACAGTCAAATGTACGGTGATCTGTTCTCTGCAATGATCAAGTACATGACCAATATTTGCATCGGTACTTATAAAGACGCAAACTCTCACTTTTCCTCAATGTAACTAATACTTGTATTTTATTTTCTTTTTGTAAATGAGCAATAAATCTATTGAAACTCTTTTGTTGGGGAGATCTGAAGAAGAAATTGAGATAATCGTTACATTTTTACGTTTTACTTTTGAGTGCGATCTCAAATTAGCTCGCATTAACATATTAATTTGGAAAATCAAATTTTAATTGCTCGTAAATATGTCCTGCAAGTGTTCGGATTTTCTTTGCTGTATTTGTTTTCATTTTCCACTAAGTAATGGAATGTGTGTGTTATTAATTTGAGATTATATAGTATTTTCAACATTTAAAGAACTGCTATTGATTAGATTTATTTTTGCTCTTTTGATATTTAACCACTCAACAGAAAAAGCACAGTGAGTGCAAAGTTGTAACTAGGCCTGTCACTATAATTATTTTTTGCTGGTCGGTAAATTGTTCCAGAAGTTATTGCAATAAATTGTAATATTGTTATTTTGAAACCATTGTCTAGGAATGCAATGATATTGACATGATAAAGCAAGAACACATTCTCAAATATCAATAAACTTTGAATTCTAGCAATTTAAAACTGGAACTGGAAGACATTTTAATACCCAAAATAACAAGACAACAAATAAAAGCAGTAGCTGAGATCAAAACACGAGACTGAGGACTTTTGTCATCCAGATTCTGGTAGAAAGAGAGAAAAGAGAAAAACAATAAATCACGCAGGTAGAAATTATCGCGTTTGTTTTAATTTATCATGCAATCAATTGATTTATTTCTTATTGCGACAGGCCTAGTTATAACATCACATTCTTTGTCTTTTTTCCCCCAGTTGTTTTCCTGATTTTAAAACAAACTCCGTCACTTTAACGTCCTTGTTCCCGTGTCCCTCCCAGGCAGGGTGTCAGTGACGACCCTTACTAAAAAACAGAGGAAAGAGCTGGGGAAGATGGACAGACGACATAAAGCCAATCAGCTTCGGAAAACGAAGAAAGACCAGGTAATTTCAATGCACATAAAGAACAAAATATTTAAAATTTCTGACCTGTGTTGCAAAGTTAACTTATTTTTTTGTCCCCGTAGGTTCTGATGGAAAAGCGGCGACTTGGCAGCAGGGACGGTCCTCCTCACCTAGTAGCCGTGGTGTCCCTGCATGCTAATGCTGACGCCGGGGCGGTTAGCAAACTGCTACGTGGTGAAGGCGCTGGGGGCGTGGTGCACCTGGAGCGATGCGTCAGTGGCGTCGGAGACAGTTTTGGACTGATTGTGCCTCGCTTCAAACAGAGGTTCACATTTCTAAACCAGAGCACAGGTACGTTTTGTTGGATGTTTGTTATTGTACTTTTTTTTTTTAATCAAAAGTTTGGTTTTAAAAAGTTGCATAAATGAAGTAGTTTTTACATAATGGGAATATTTAAAGTTTTTGCAATTTTTTTTTTTTTGCTCAATTCTGCAAGCTTTTTAAAATTGAAAAATAAAATGTATATAATAACTAGTTTCAGATTTTCTTCCCCCCATTTCTCAAGCTCTTCTCCTTGTTTCTCTGGCCAGATGACATGCACTCCCTGCTGGATGTTGCCAAGGTTGCAGACAGCCTGGTGTTTGTCCTGGATTCAACTGAAGGCTGGGACACTTACGGAGATCATTGTCTGTCCTGTCTCTTCGCTCAGGGCCTCGCCAGCCATGGTTGGCTCCCATTTTTTGTACAATATGTGGAACATTTTACACTATTTTCCTGGTTTTTGTCTTCAGACATCTAATTTCTCCTAAATCTCTTCCCCTCTACCCACCATCCCATCGTAGCTCTGGTGTGTCAGGGTTTGTCTGACATCTCTGTGAAGAAGAGGGTCGATTTCAGAAAAGCTCTATCAAAGATCACAGAGGTCCGCTTCCCGGACAGCCGCCTCTTCCCGTTGGACTCGGATCAAGACGCCACCCTCCTCCTCAGACACCTGGGAAGCCAGAGGCAACGAAAGCTGGGCTTCCGTTCCAGACGCTCCCATCTTTTGGCTGAGCGCGTGGCGTTCACGCCAAATGGCCCTATGGAAGGGAGTGGCGGCGGAGGGCCCAGCGGCCTGGGGACCCTGCGCGTGTCCGGGTATGTCCGAGGTTGTGCCCTCCACGCCAACAGACTGGTGCACATCAGCGGGCATGGGGACTTTCAGCTGAGTCAGATCGACGCTCCGCCGGACCCTCTGCCCCTCAACCTGACCACAGTCAGAGCGACAAAACCTGGAAGGGGAAGAGATGTGGAGATGCAGGTAAATGTTAAACCACAGTCATCATGGTGTACAGCAAGAGTTTTGTAAAATCCTCTTAAAGTAAATGTAGCAGGGGTGATGATAAAATAGAGGCCACTGTAACGGTTCAAAAAGAAATATTAGGTCAGTTTATCTGTATTAATAGTCTTTTATTTTGCAACTAAGCAATTATGGACAACTGAATTAAAGTTCTATTATTGGAGAGATATTACATTCTTACTTTGTGTTTCTCTTGTAATGGGCCATAAAAATAATTTTAATTAATTAAAATAAATTCATTAAACATTTTCCACATTTGTTCAGGATTGTGGAGCTCCAAAGTTTGGCACATTTTTCAAAACTAAATCTGAATAATCTTCTGTTCTGTGAATGAAATGTGTGGTGTTGTTTCTTAAGTGTTAAATCAGAGCTATAGTGATAAATGTTTGTTGATTTAAAATAATGCTGAAATGCTGAAACCATTCATTTTAGAAATGCGATAGATTCTCACAGTAAGGTAACTTTGACTAGAAATACGGCGTTTACACAAACCTTTTTCACACAAAAGCTGAAGAGTGTGAGTAAATGTCTGCATTCAGAACAGAAAAGTCTCCTTCGCTCAGCTCCTCCAGACTCCTTCAACGCGACACGGTTCAGCTTCATCCTGCAAAACAACACTTTAAAAAGTAAATGTTAAAACATCTGTAATTTTGGCGTAACATGTTGTCATTTTGTTGTTTGCAGGACGGAGATGAAAGCGAGGCGCCGGTGCGGGTCCTGATGAAGGCAGACCCGTCCAGCCGGGAGAGTCTGCAGGTGGAGGCGGCGGTGGACCCCATGGATGGAGAGCAGACATGGCCGACCGAACAGGAGCTGCTCGACGCTGAAGGTGAGGAGACGGAATCCTAAAACTGGAAGCGATTAAGAGGAGAAGTTAAGATAAAAAAATAAAAAAAATCACTGAAGACATAAGTATCTCAATTTGTAATGAATCATAAAGGTTCAGGAATCAATCGTACGCAGCTACTTTAGATCAAATTTTCAGTTTTCTAATATGCCACACATGCATGGAAGCATTTGGTATTATCTGCAGGTTAACACTTTACCCTCCTGGATGTTCGTTTCTTTGCTCAGAGGCCAGAAAGAACAAGCGTGTGATGAAAGTTCCTAAGGGAACGTCTGACTACCAGGCCACATGGATCATTGACGAAGATGAGGAGGAGGAGAACGGTGAGACGGATGAAGAAAGCAGTGATGACGATGATGGCGATGACCTAATGGACGAAGCTATGGATGGAGAAGATGAGGAGAATCACTCTCAGGTAAGCTGACCGATGACAGATTTAAGTTGTTCAAGAAAATGCTCATTTGGATTTAAATAGCAATAATATTATAATGTTATTTAACTCACCTGACTGCTCAGACTTAACCTTAGCATGAATCCAGTTACGCTGTGGAGGCCTCAGAGGATTGTTAGAGAACATGAGTGAACAAATGACATCACTCTTATTGTTAGATATTTTCAAAACCAAATCCAGGTATCCTTTGCCATGGATGAGTGAGGAAATGCTTTCACTACTCTTTCAATTGGCCGTACGAGTAGAGGACTATATAAATTTGTGTCTCTGATGTTTTGGAAGATGCCTCAATCGTTTTGATGGCGACCAGGATGGTGTAACCTGCGGCGAAGTTGCAAAACGGCCGAGCGGTGCATACGTGACCCACGGACAGTGCACCTCTCTGCTGAGAGGCATTGTTTGTTTTCTGTGTCCGTCTCCAGCCTGCAGTGCCAGGCTGCTCGCCACATCGCAACAATAGTGTTTGGAGCCAGAGTCCCGAGAGAAGCCTCCTGTCTTCCTGTCTTGTGAACCGAACTTCCTGTCTGGACGGAGGGAGGGGTCGAGCATTTATTTGTTTCCAGCAGTGTTTGAAAAGAAGTCGGAGCTCGGAGGAGGGGGGGGCAGGGGAAGCTGGCCTTATGAAAAGGGTTCATTATGACCTGTAATTGTTAATCGCGTCCATTTGATGTCGGCATTAGCGAGCAGGAATACGTAGGTTGTACGGGGTAACAATAGGCGAAGGGGCACTTCAAATGACAGTGATTATTATTACTGCGGCGAGGATGTTGGAGAGCTTGTGAATCAACCCCATGCTGTGTGTTTTTGGTTCATGTGTCAGACTTCTCCATGTGAGTGACCACTGATGATTCATTCCTCCCACACATGCAGCGCAACTGGAAGCTGGGAGGATGATAAGGGAGGATGCCTCAAATCCTGTCCATGCTTTGCATCCTTGGCAGAGTCCTCCAGTTATGAGTATGCAAAGCAAGAATTCCAACAAGCTAAGAGTGCCAAATAAATAACTTATGAAATAATTACTTAAAAATACCATTAATTTCTTAAAGCTGGTAATACATGTAGAAATAATTGTATGCGCTTCCAATAAATGTTTTAATATTTTTTTAAATTAGATGTAGTTATTTCATGATTTAATTAATAATTTTATGTTCCTGTGCTGAAGCACATCATGAATTAATTTAAACTGTCAACTTTAGTTATCAAATTCAGTAGGCGGGGTTAGGACTGCTTCTATGGAGACCCTGACATCTGATTGGCTGCTTCAGACAGCGAGCCAAGTCAACTTACTACATGTTAGCTATGACTCTTTATTAGTATTTTCATTGTAGATTTGGAAATAACTTCAATAAATGTATTTACTACAAACTCTGTGTGAGCAACCCCAGCCTCTGTATCCCTAGTTTGGCCTGAAATATCTCTAACTTATCTACAAGAGAGCTTACTGTGGTCAAACTACCACAGACTTCAGACAGGATCAACGTTAGCTAACTAGCTAACACTGGCTATTGTTGGCCGACGCTCATTCATGAACTTATTTGAGATATTTTAGACAAAACTAGAGATACAGAGGCTAGAGTTGCTCACCCAGTTTGTGGTAAATAAACTGCAACAATTTAATTATGTCGATAAAGTTATTCTAGCCAAGAATTTGACCTAGCGTCTTAGCTAATTTGGGAGAAATTGTTTCTTCCAAGATGCTATTTGAAGCAGCCAATCAAGGCGTCACGGTCTCTGTTTGAAATAATAATCTCTAATTATTTCTATACTTAAAAAACCCCAATTATGACACATATTGGTAATTATTTCAGAAGTTATTTATTGTAATTTGGCACTCTTCTCTATTCATACAGTCCTCATTCTGTCATTTTCGTAAATCTGGACGCAAACTGTATGAAAATAACCGAACTTCCCAAGGAAGGTTGAACCCTATTGGGACTTCAGAGTTTGAGATGGCCATGCCATAAAATAAAAGGCATTTTGAGTCCCATTCATGCCTACTCCATCTATTGAGAACCTCCAATACATCAACACAGACTTCAGGAAGCACTGCTGCACAAACAGCTCTGAATACACAAACACAGTTTGTTCACTGGCAATAAAACAATCCCAGTTACTACACTTGGTCTGGTTAGGAAGCTAAACTTGTAAAAGTATTTATTCTGTTTTGAAGCTGTTCAGATTATTTGGCACACTAGAAGAAGTTTTGATGTATTTTGCAGGGATTTAAAGAGACAGATTAACATAAATGAATGTATGATGGTGAAATCAAAGGACATGGATATAGGGTATTTTTAAAATAAAAAAAATGTTTTAAACAGAGCTCCGGCTAACAATTATTTTAGTAATCGACTATTCTATCAATTAATTTGATGATTAATCAGATAAAACATTGCCACATTCCACAGATGTTTCATTTCACCACTTAACCCATATTTTTTTACAATAATAAATTCATGAAAATATGAAAACAAGCAAATAATTAAATTCCTATTTTTAAATAAGAAGATAAGCATTTATGGCTAATATGCAATAACAGCATTTGTTTAGTGAAATCTTGATCATTACAGTGTATTGCTGTTACGTTGTTATATAGGTCTGATCTGTTGATTACTTTTTGGATTAACTGATTAATAATTGAATAGCAAGAGGTGGTTCAAAGGTGCTAAAACTTCAAATTAAGGAGTTCGGAGTAGAACACATTTACAAGCACATTTCTTTTTTATCTTAAATTAAAAATATGCATTTTTTTGTACAGTTTTGGCTTAATTACTGCACTCAGTGCGTTGTTCTTTTTGCAAATTGCCTTTTTGTTGATAAAGAAACAAGAAGGAGCTGGTTTTAGTGGTTAATCGTCCAGTTAATGATTAATCATTACTAAGTTAGTTGACAATTATTTCATTAATAATTTCATCACAATTAAGCTAATGTAATCTTTTTTGGCCCTGGTGTTAAATAGAATTTGTGTCTGGACTAAAAGGAATAAAGTCTTGATTTGATCCATTTCCTGAGAGCTCTGGGTATGTGTTTTAGATTTTTTGTGAATCTCTAAACCTTCCTTCTTATTATTGTTCTTCAGGTCAATACGATTTGCGAATATTTGTTTACACTGTGAGACAAATGATTATCTGCCTCATTTTTAAATTTTTGTTCCTACCTTCGTGGTTATCGCAAAACGTCAAACGGTAAAAGCATCGGTGGGCGGTTAGTATTTTAGATTCAATTCTTCTTTGCTCCGCCTCCTTCTTGCCCAGGAGACTGGTTCCCAAGCTGCTTCGGAGGACGAAGACGACGAAGAGGAGGAGGAAGAGGAGGTGTTATCCACAGAGAGAGGTGGAGCAGATCAGCGGTACGACGACAACATGGACGAAGCAGCAGAAGAAGAAGGCCTGAAGCGCTACCGGGAAGCTCGATCACACGAGTTGTTTCCTGATGAGGTGGACACGCCCCTCGATGCTCCAGCTAGGATCAGGTCAGCGACCTTTCATGTGGGAGGAGGCGTACTTTAAAAAGAAAAACACAAAAAAGAGAGAGAAAAATAATAGTTGACTCATCCCGCAGATTTCAGCGCTACAGGGGCCTGAAAAGTTTCCGTTCCTCGCCTTGGGACCCCATGGAGAACCTGCCTCTGGATTATTCACGCATATTCCAGTTCCAGAGCTTCGAACGTACTCGCCGTAGAATCCTGGCGGAGGCTGCGGCCGACGAGGATGGAGCCATGGTATCGAAAAACAAACAAACAATAAAAGACGCAGCACTTGTCTTTAAGTTAAAAACAAACCTTAGTTCGAACTTTCCTTTCTGACCGCATGTCCTTGCTTCCAGGACGGCTGGTATGTCACGCTGCACATCATTGATGTTCCTGTCTCCGTCATGGAGAGCGTCCAGTCTGGCAAGCCCCTGGTGCTGGTGTCTCTGCTGCCACATGAGCAGAAGGTATCGTCTCCGTCGGAGCCGCAGACTGCGTGGCGTGCTGCTTTCTGGACTCATTATGAATTGTTTCCCACTTGGAACAGATGTCAGTGATGCACCTCTTGGTGCAGAGGCACCCCAGCAACACAGAGCCAATCAAGTCCAAGGAGGAACTGGTATTCCACTGTGGATTTCGAAGGTTTCGGGCCTCCCCTATATTCTCTCAGCACACTACAGGTGAAATACTTAGTTACCAAGCAGAAGTTTTAAATGTTAACCACATTTTTTGTTGTCTTATGGCATCAGTTCTTAATGTGTTTCACTGGGAATTTATGTAACAGACCAACAAAGTAGAACATATTTTTAATCCATTACTTTTTCAATCATTTTGTTTTACTTACAGCTCTAAGTATTGTCGTGTATATTTCCACAGTAATACTGAAATTATTTATTAAAAAAAAAAATCTATGATGTCACAAAAACAAATTTTCCAAGACAGTTCCAGACGTTATTGCGATAAACCATAATGTTGTTTTGAGACAATTTCCAAGGAATATAATGGCATAATAACGCAGTTACATCCTCTCAAGGATCAATAAACTTTAATTCCTAACAATCATTTAACGTAATTAATCGCGTTTGTTTGCAGCCATTTTCACTGAGTCTTATTGTTGAGTTGGGAGGCGTGGCCAGCAGCAGCTTATTTAAATTTAAAGTGACAAAGCTCTAAAACAGCTCATTCTAAAATCTCATTATCTAAGAACGATTAGTGCAAAACAAAATGCAACCAACATGTTTTTACACAGCCCATACAATAATTTTGCAAAAAATGATTTCTTTATATAATGGCAAACAAATAACAAAAGTATCGTCCTGTACTCCAGCTGACAAGCATAAGATGGAGCGCTTCCTGAGGCCGGATGCCCCCACCGTGGTGTCGGTGTATGCCCCCATCACCTTCCCCCCTGCAGGAGTGCTGCTCTTCAAACAGAGAAACGACGGTGAGATCATCACCGGCTGGTTTTTATTCAAGTCAATTCTGCATTCTGCTGTAATTTCAGTCTTCAAGTTGACTCCCGTCGGCTCGTCTAGTGTTACTCTGAGTTGTTTGTTTTGTTCTGCAGGCGTCCAGGACCTGGTGGCTACAGGTAGCCTGCTCAGCTGCGACCCCCGGCGCGTCGTCCTGAAGCGGATCGTGCTGAGCGGACACCCGTTCAAAATCAACAGGCGTTCAGCCGTCGTCCGCTACATGTTCTTTAACAGAGGTGAGACGACGGCCCATTACTCGTTTTCTGTACGCCGTCTGCAGAAATATTTACTGGATTTTAGGGGTGCACGATGATTATAGGCACGATAATTATCGACCCGATATCAAGAAATGACAACATCCGATATAACGGTTAGCACCGTCAGCACATTCGGTGGCGTGGCTTTGTTTGCTTCTTTTTTTAATCAAGCGCTCCCATTCCAGCCTGAGACATTCACACTATTCAAGTAGGCCTGTCAAAATAAATTTTGCTGGATGATAAATTGTCCCAGAGGTTATTGCGATAAACGATAATATTGTTGTTTTTCAGAGCATTTTCAAGTAGTATAACAGTAATGGCCTAATACAGCAAGAAAACGTTCTCAAAAATCCATAAACTTTCAATTCTAATGAAAATTTAACACTGAAATTGAAAGACATTTTCAATATCCAAAATAAATAAAACAACAAATAAAATAGATTATGAAGTCTGTAAAAAAAAAAAAAAAAAGGCTAGTTGAAGACTTTTATCATCCTGTCTTTGGTAGACAGAGAGAAAATGATGAATCATGCTGATGGAAATCATTGAGTTTATTGTAATTTATCATGTTATTTATTGCTCATTGCGACAGGCCTACGTTCAAGCAGCGTTGGTATAATTGGAGAAAGGAAACAACTCAGTTATGATATTTATAATAGTTAAAAGAGTATTATAGTTATTACCACGTTACAGAAATGAAAACATTAAATACTGACTCCCTAACTGGAAACTTCCAACTCCATGTGAATGCAGCATAATATAAAGGGAACATGGCAGCTGCAGTTTGGAACAACTTTAAGGTTTCAGATGAAGACGATACGGCTATTAGTTAAAAGAAGAAAAGTTGTCATGTGTTTCTGCTAGATTTTATTGTTTTTGTTCGTTCCTGCAACAGACGACATCATGTGGTTCAAACCGGTGGAGCTGCGGACAAAATGGGGCAGGAGAGGCCACATCAAGGATGCTTTAGGTGAGGAAACGGCCAAATTCTTCTCGTTTTCTAAACGCTTCTCACCAATGGGACTTCGAAATATGTTTTGCTTCATCATTCCAGGAACTCACGGTCACATGAAATGTGTATTTGATAATCAGCTTCGCTCCCAGGACACCGTCCTAATGAATTTGTACAAGAGGGTGTATCCTCGCTGGACGTATGACCCGTACGTTCCCTCGCAGTTACCTTGGTTCAAGAAAGAGGTGACCATTGAAATGGATGACTTGGATATGGAGTAGAAGAGTAAAAATAAAACACGAGAGACGGATGGTGTTTTGAAATGTTTAAAAAGTGAAAAATCTATTAAATAAACTAAATATCTTGCTAAGTATATGTTTAGTTCTGATCTTCTTTGCTGCTTTTGACATTTTTGAACCACTAGATGGCAGTAATGAATAAATAATCGTACATTTTTACTTTCAAATTCAATTTTTGCTGATAAAGGTCAAGCAGATTTGATGGAAGACCAAACAAAGAGCACTGTGTTATTATTATTATTAATCCCAATTAATGATTAAACAAATGTAGGACCTGTTGCTACAACAACTTGTAACAATCTGAACATTTTGTCATCCATCATTTCAATCTTTGAAGTCACGCGTGTGCAGCCTTCAGCCGCATTAAAAGGCAACAAGGACAAAATAATTACACAGAGATGATGTGATATTTGAGGAAGTGCAATCACGGCGCGAGAACTCCCAAGTTGTACTTAAAGTACAAATTCTTGTCTGCAATCAATGAATTATGTTTCAGAATTCAGACAAATGGCAGCTGTCAGGTTGTATTTATTATCATTTATCACAGCCATGCTTCAGTGGATTTTGGTCCAAAAGGAAAAAGAAAAAAAAAAAGGGGGGAAATGAGAGAGAGGCTATCAGGGTGAAATAAATCCCTGGTTTCAGAATGAGCCTGATGCAGAAAACAATTGTGGAAAGTACAAGATTAGGCATTTTATAAGCTGTTTCAAAATACATGGCAGTGCCAACATTACATCAGTTTAAAGGCCGGGGGAAGAAAAAGGAACGGAAACAACTGTTTTCCAAGCACACTGTTCTTTAAGTCCCTCTCAAAAGTATTCATACCTCTGGATCTGTTTCACATTTTGACACATTACAGGAAAAACTTCAGTTTTACATGAACAATCTATTTGTAAAGTCACCTTGAATTCAAACTTTTTTTGACAAATTAAATTCAGTTTTAGACTTGGACTGGATCATTTAAGCACATGGATTTTATCAGCAGACAAAAAATTATCTAGTTGAGTAAAACATGTTAGCTCGTTAGCATCAAATAAAGGTTTCCTACTATTTTTGCTCCATCCATCTTTACCTCTGGTCAACTTCTCTGTCTCTTCTAAAGAAAACCTTCCAGACAGTGTGATACGCCTGCCACCGTGTTTCATGTGTGCTCAGGATATCGGCTTTAACCTCTTTGGTCAAAAAATGACATTTTGGTTTCACCTTGTTGCACATGAGCCTGAATTTTGGCAAACTTTAAAGGGTTTCGATTCTCATCTCCGTTCGGCGCGCCGTCTGGAAATTCTCTAATTGAGCTTAATTTCTCCGATATAATCTCAGCCATAAGGAGAAGTTGTGAACTATGATGATTTTTTTTTTCTTTTTTTGGTGCTGTTTTAGAATTGTAGTGATTTAGTAATTTACTAAACCGGTTATTTGAAGGTATTAGAGTAAATGGAAGTGAACGTCACACTTTTCGGATTGTTATTTGTAAGCATTTTAAGGCCATGCGTCGTCATCCTCTCATATCATATTCATGAGATACTGTATTTTGGTCCGTCGCATATCGTCCATAGATGAGGTGTGTCAGTCGTTTTCATTTTGGGCCACAAAGAGCCGATTGTGGTAGAATGTATTGGTAAAACTTCTGTATTTGATTTGTGTCATTGTCGTCTTTTCACAATGATGTAATTTGGTAAAAACTAAGTTGAGAAAATAATATTCAAGCACACAACTGAACCATTCTTATGGCCCTCTGGAGTCTAGAGCAGGGATCTGCAACCTGTGGCCCCGGAGCCACATGTGGCTTCCTGGACCTTTCGCAATGACTCTTCATAGCTTTGACTCAAAATGATAAAGAAATACTTCAAGTTTTACAAATAGATTTAATAATTTTTTTAATGCGACAATTTAATTTCTACAGTGTAGTGACACTAACTGAAACAGTCATTTTTATTTAGATGTATTTTTCTTTGACTGGAAGCTGTGTGTAAACATCAACATTCCAGATAAGAAATCTTTTTGAAAACATTTTCTGCTTTCCTTTACATTAAAACCTAAAAATAGGAATGAAATAACTACTATTTAAAACTTACAACAGATTTTCTGTAGTAAATATTCACCAGAAATTGTCCTTTTTCCCCCCTCAAAAGGTGCAGCTCTAAATCAATTTTATTTAGTTGGACTGAAGACAAAAATGTCTCTTTAGATTGTAAAGGCTGCAGACCCCAGAACATAAATAGTTTAGGCGGGCCGGGATTGGCCCGCGGGCCTCCAGTTTGACACGCGTGACATAGATTTTGTGGTTTTATTGTGAAAAATATTTCTGTTGTACACCTCAGAGGTGAAGCGTTGACATCTTAAAACGCTCTGATAAAACTCTTTTTCTCTCACCACAGTGGTCTTGACCCACACCCCTTCTTCTCAGATCCAGTGAACACACACAGACACACAGACACACACACACACACACACACACACACACACACACACTTTGATCACAACCTCTTTGTTGTTTTGAAAAACTAAAACTGAAGCACTTTCCAGCTTTGTGCCCTTCCCTCTTGGCTCGTTCTTTCTTGTGTAGGAAAACACTGATTTATATGACATTCAATATTTATCATAAAAAAAAATGCTGAACCCTTCACACGCCTGCAGCTGCATGATTCATCCCCGCATTGAATGGGGTCTGAACCGCAGAGGCATGCCGATGTGTCTGGGATATCAGAAGGTGAGGGCTTTGGGAGAAAGAAAGTAAGTTAAAAGTTCAGTTTGTTTTTATTTGATTACAACTGGAAAAAAGTGGAAGAAGAAAAAAAATGGGTGCAGGGCCCTTACACTGCTAAAACACAAAGTCTTACCAAGTATTTTTTTTTCCTATTTTCTAGTGCAAATATCTAAGTACACTTGAATTAGGACAAAACTAACTTGCAACTAACTTTCCAGCAAGACGTAGGAGCTTGTTCTGGGCCAGCTATCCCTTAATATTGATTAAAAAGTAAAAATTCCACAATAAATGATATCGTTTATCATTTATTGTGATAAATTTCTTATGATTAAAAAAAAAAGTATTTATTGTTGTCACTATAAATTCCGATTAGTGATGTTTAAAACTACCAAAATGCTTTTTTGTCTAAACTGTTTGTTTGATGAGAGTATTAATAAACAGAAAAAACCCCCCAGCAAACTGGCAATATGACTAAATGCAGTGGCAAATTAATTCACTTGTAACTTGGGGAAAAATGTCCAGTTCAAAGTTGAACAATCCGCCAATGGATCTGGTACTTTTTAAAAATCAAAATTAAGGAATTATTTTCTTAAAACAAGCTCAATAGTTACATGCACGAGAACAAGCCAAAGAATTTCTTGGTAAAATGTTTTTACAGTGTAGGAGGGCAAACAGAAAGCAGCAGCGTTCAGAAGAAAGCACAATTTTTATTTATTTTGTCTTCATTTTAAAGAAGTCGGACATTTCAGAGGGTTTTTTTTTAAACATCTTTTAAAGACTGAATTAAAAAAAAATCTTTACTAGAATAAAAAAAGAGAGGAGTCACGGTAAGAGGAGTCAAAATCCTGCAAAAATAGGTTGAGCACAAATCCCCCCGCCCGCCCCTTCTCACCCAACACTATCAATTTTAAACAGATAAACATTTAGCTGCCTTCAGAGGGGGGACCAACAGCGACGTGGTAAGACTGTCTCCAGCCCATAAGTGAAGTGTGTGTTTGGCACACGCTCTCATCAGAGGACACGAATGCTGGTGACTTTTAGTGCTGCTGGGATCAGGAATGTCCTGCGGTTCCCAGTTCACTGCCACCACACTCCAGTTGGCTCTCACCAGAGATATAATGGGTGAGAGGTTTTTCCGTTGGATGTGGATAACGAAACGGAAGGAGAGAGAGAGACAGAAAGAAAGAGGGGGAAAGGAAAGGGAGATAAAGGATGTACAGTAAAAGAATGTTTGTTTTTTAGAAGAAAGGACGGGGGAGTTGCAGAATTGGGTAATTAAAATAAAACATTAATGGGTGACAAGAAGAAAAAAAAAGTGAAACGGATGAGTGTGAGAGTCTGAAGCGATGTGGGCGAGGGAGCAGAGGAGTGAGAGTGGCTGGCGTTTATGGGTTGCAGATGTGGCGTGCTGGGGTTTTGGCAGGGGCCCCGAGTGAGCCTGGATCCTGCACCGGCTGGGTGGCACCAGGGTGAGAGGGAGGTCACCGCGCCGCAGCACAGAGCCCCATAAAACAGTGAGAGGAAAGGGTCTTAAACCCTCACCGTTTTCAGAACGCCAACGTTACACTTTCTGTGTTCGGTCACGCTTAAGAAACGAAGCACTACTAGCAAACAAAGCAGGTTTAACGCAATAACACCAAGAATGGAGCTGAGAAGATGTCAGATTTAAAAGCGCGGTCCCCTCTGACCGTGACAAATCACGCGGTTGCAGGAATGATTTCCTTTTCTGTTCACATCAGAGCTGGAGTTATTAAAACTGAAAGCTGTTCTGACACTCTGAGATGAACAGAGTAACTAGTTACATTGACTTAGGTAACTATTTTTTAAAAAAATTACTTGTAGGAGTATTTTTACTCCTAAATTGCTGTACTTTTTTACTTTTACTTGAGTAAAAATATGTTGTATCACTGCTTTTTCATGAGTGAAATTTTTGGCCACTCTACCCTCCTCTGGAGATGAAACGAGTCGACCAATCGGAAAAATGACGAGTTTATCTGTTAGCATGTCGTTTCTCTTTCTGGCCTTTCTGGATGACGAAAAGTTAACTTGGGTTGATCCCAGGAAAAGTTACATTAGAAAGACTATTTGCCAAAAGCAGTAGCAGAGAATTTGGATGATGACAGAAACAACAGGCTTCTGTACATTTTGAATTTATCCACACTGGAAAATAATAACATAAAAATGGTCATGACTCTTCTGAGGGAAACAATTTAAGAAATTCCTGGGTGACTCTCATGGGTGAAATACACATAGTAGTGACAGCATCATGCTGGGGGATCACTTCCCCCACTGAAAGTGTGGAAAAATGATCAGAATTGAAAAATGCCACTGCAAAAACACAACATCTTACCAAGTGTTTTTAGCTTCCAGTGCAATTGTCTTGGTACACTTGAAATAAGATGAAGCTAACTTGCAAGCAGGGCTGGATTTCCATGAGTGTGGGCCCTTGGGCTGGGGTCAGTTTTGGTGCCATATGCACGACAGAGAAATTCTTTCTCTGATGCAAATGACAGTACATTATATGTAGTAAGAATTAATGCATGGCATATGCAATATACCCATCATTAAATAGTCAACAGGTCCACATTGTTCCCAAAGAAATCAAATACAACTTCATAATTTTCAAATACTTGAACATTGTTTTCATTCATAAATATCCCAAAAATATGAATACAACACACAGGATGTTGGCTTGTGAGTTTTATGTAAAGTGCAATATTTGAGAAGCACACATTTGTTAAGAAAAAGAAAAGAAAAATTTTGGGGCTGATCCCCCAAAATTGGTGCCCTGGGCTAGAGCCCCTGTGAGCCCTTTCTAAAATATGGTCCAGATTTTAGAAAGATATAGAAGTTAGTTAGTTATAATTCCTTAATTTTTATTTTAAAAGGTGCTAGTTCCACAGACTTATAACATTGATAAAATGCATTGTGATAAGTGAAATAATCTGCCAGCGGACTTTGAATTCCTGTCGCTCATTTAAGATTTTTACTTAAGAAAACATCATGAAAACCCTCTGCATCGTTTTTCCCTTTCTTCCAGCTCCACTCTACTTTGTGTCCCTCTATCATAATATTAGAAGAGCTACCCCGTATTTTTTTGGCGACCGCTGAATGTTTTTTTTTTTTTCCTTTTTCTTTTCCCTGCGGCACATTTTACATCATTTTTAAGGCATTAATAGAAGAGAATATCTAAATGCAGGAAGTGCTTCTGTATCCAGTTGCCATGGTTTGTTCAGGAGAGCACAACTTACAAGCCTCTGAAGGACCGTTGAGACGCAGACGAGGCTGACTTACGCAAGCAGTTTATGGCACACAACAAAGAGATCGGCTTTTCGATTAGGATGAAACATTAAGAAAAAAAAAATCTCATTTTTTTTAAAGAGAGAGAAACATAAGCCCATGGTTGAAAAGAGGAGAGGATTTTTCATCAGAATTGATCTCTTTTTGATGAAAAGATGAGTTTGTCATTTAGCTGCAGGCAAGAATGTCAAAAACTCATTTATAAATCTGATTTTGTTGGGTTTGTTTTTTTTTAACTCACTGCAGTAAATAACTGTTTAAAACATAATATTCATACGCATGCCATTAAAAAGACAGACATCTCACCAGATCAGAGCTTTATGATTTATCACTTTTCAGTTTTTATCAGTGTTTTATTTAAACAAAAATGGCAAAAATGGCTGATGCCTTTCTCAGTGATCAGCAGCAGTTCAGAAATCCAACCGTTTAATGCGATAACGGTGGAGAAACAACTTTACTGTTCCAGGAAAAATATTTATTTACCGTCATTAGTGACCATGCTAACTAACTAACTAGCATTTGTGGCAGACTCTGTTGTACTAGAACTAGCCGAAGCAATGCAGAGAGCAAGGGAAAGGGTCTGAGCAGCACGTACGTGAGGGTGATTGACAGACCTAAGACCCTCCTCCTGGTTCTGATTGGTTGTCTCTGACTGGGAGCTGTGTATTTCTGCAGGACCACATGGAGGAGCTCAATGTTTTCACAGAGAGTCTGTCTCATGTTAAACTGTCACAACATAGTGAGAGTTTTAGCAAATATATATATATTTTTTTAATCAAAGTTACATACTGCAACTTTTCAGATAAAATATATCTAATCTTAAAAGCAGTGAACCAAATGGCAAACAGTGAATAACAAATTCATTTTAATGCCATTTTTGTAAACCTTTTCCTTCATATTTTGTTTACTTCTACAATATGTTGCCTTTCAACATCAACTCTGCTCTGTTTTCCCCCCTTTTCCTTTGGCGATATCCTTCCTTCCCTCCTCTGTTCCCCCCCTCCTCCCCCTTTTTTCTCCCTCTCAGCCTAGTCTTGACTCCCTGCTTCCTGGGGCCTGGCCAAGGCCCCGCGTCCCTGGAGGGGCCAGGGAGTAGACGGAGAAGGGGGCAGAAGACGAGACCGAGTCCAAAACCCGCAGCTGCTTCGGCCCCTGCTCTCCACTCCTCGTTGCTCTTGCCTGGCACAGAGGGAAGGTTATTTCAGTGTCTGCGTGTTCGCGTGCGTACACCGACAGAGAGTCGGGGCTGATGGTGTACGGAGAGCCGGATCTGACAACAACAAGCAAGAGAGTTCACGCAGAGAACAAAAATGTGTCGGAGGGGGCTTGGAGGGTTGAGTGACAGAGGAAAAACCTGGTGAGCAGATTGGAGCTGCCAGCGACGAGGAGCAAGATGATGTGCAGAAGTTTTTTTTTAAAAAACCCAGAGGATGAGAGACAGAAAATATCTGCACTCTGCACCAGTTTTGTAACTCTCAGGAATCCCCCCTTGTCCCTCTAAGGTAAAAAAAAAAAACCCCAAAAAACACCGAGATCCTCCTGACATTTTTTGGACAAAAAGCATCGAAGCTGCACCTGCACCAAAAATGCAGCATAGGTTCAACAGTCCATGACCTGACACGTTCACAAATCACATCATGGTTCCCTTTAAAGTGTAGATGCCTCTCTTTCTCTCTCCACTTCCCTTGATTATCCAGGTGGGAATTAAGTCTGAATAAAAAGAAAAAAAAAAAAAATCCAACCTGCTCTACTTTCCCCCTCACCCCTTCAACATATACCTCCTCCTCCACAATTGGGCCTCCCAGAGTGCTTTCCTGGTGACATCACTTCACAAAGAACCTGGCAGGCCATTCTCTCCCTCCGCCGCTGTATCACTCGCTTCTCCCAGTGCTTCCTGCCGTGATGATGTCACGATCCATATGGTTTTCAGCAGAACGAAGCCGGAAAAGTGATTTAGTCACTGAAGAGGAGAAACAGAGTAAAAAAGGAGGAGGGTTGGATATAAGAAAGAAAGAAAGAAAAAAAAAACTCAGAAGTTTCCCTCTTAAACCCCTGTGTGCACTGTAAGTGGAAGCTACAGGGGAGGGAGGGAGGGAAAAGAAAAAAAAATGGGGGAGAATGCTTGCGCTGTATGAGGCTAATGAGGGGAGACCAGAGAGCAGAGTCCAAGCGTCGGACAGCCATGTGCTGAACAGACTCGTGAGGGGAGAAACATGCTAGCATCGCTGTTAGGAGAAGCTGGAAAACAAGGCTCCAAGTCCATGTTGAAAATAATTGCATTTCATTGTGGTTGTAATCTAATACTCTCGTGGAATAACTAAAAAAAAAAAAAAAGTAGGAATACAACCAGTTAGCATCAATATCACTTCATTTTTCAGTAAGTTTGCTCTGTTAGCTTTGCTTTCAACCTAGCTAACGCTGGATTTGTCAGATGGAGAGCTGATTAACACCAATCTGGAAATATAGGAAGTGAGTTATCATTCTGGATAAAAACACTAAAAATTGCAAGGAATATTCCCTCTGAAGCAGGGGTGTCAAACTCATTTTCGTTTTGGGCCAAATCAAGATCATAAATGGTCTTAAAAGGCCGGCTGTGCCAGAATGTATTGATAAAACATATTCACAAGCCATTAAAATGTCAAATGAATTCTTAAAATTAAATAATATTACTGAACATGTTTTCAGTCCCTTCAGCAGTTTGTAATTTTTGTGTGTGAATTTTTTGCAATAAAAATCAAAGTGTTTGTGGTACTTCTTTGGAAATATTTGCGACATTTGCACTTACGACAGTAAATGCAAATTTTTATTACTCGCTGTATAAATCATGGACTAGTCTGACATCAATTAAGGCTGTGCCAGCTGATTAGTACAAGTAAGAACGTTTTTGACAATTTTTGAGAAAAATCTGCAATAAACTCTAATTTATGTGTTAGCGCAAAATAGTTGTTGGGATTTGTTGAGTTTGCATGAATTTTCACGATAATTCTCAGGAAACTGGAGGGACCCATTGACATAATTTGGCAGCAAGCAGATAAAACCTGCATTGATTTGACTGATAATATAATATTTAGTCTAGAATCTAGAGGGCTACATAAGAAGCTATTGAGGGCCGGATTTGGCCCATGGGCCTCGAGTTTGACACATGTGCTCTAAGGGGACGAAGCCAGCAATATGCATGCCATATTGTGTCTTAAAAGGCTCAGTTGTTGTTGCTGAAGTGTTTAATTTTTTTTTTCCCTGTCGGCAAAAAAAAAAAAAAAGTCCCTAAAGTGATTAGGAGATTGGTTATTGCGAGCATAAACCCGTCTGCTGTAATTCTCTCTGAGCTTTTTAGACCCGTGAAATGACCCGCATCAAAAAATAGAACTGCAGCTTCACTACAACTGGACCAACTCCAGTAGGCAAGGTCTCTGGCTAAAACGTCCAAAAGTTGGCTCTTAAATTTCATAGAAAATTTGGCCGATTTCATTTTCTGCCTGAAATGCACAAAAGTTGAAAGATTAGTTTTTTTATAACATCAAAAAAGTTGCTCATTGCCTTTTAAAATCACATTTCATATTGGAACCCAGTAGGTTGCTGGGGTTAGATTTAAAGTGGATATTTGATGCTTTTAAATTCTTGCTTTTCACATGTAAATCATTCACTTCAGTGCGTTGGTCTGAATTCCTCACTATTGTATCTCCACAGACATCTCCTTCACACACCCTTCACACATTTTTAGTTGTATTAAATAAGATGGGCCTTTATAATGCTACCGTTCCCCTCAACAGGAGAGGGATCAGTGAGGATCCAGATAATGTTGGATCCAGAACAAACATCAGTGAAAATGTCTTCATCCACCTCCGTCCCAGTTTTGTCCACAAGATGTAAATTTGTTTCTTCAGGGATGTCAAACCTCTCCTTGGCTGTAAATCTGCACAGATTTTTGGAGATGGTTAAATTGTCCAGAATTCTGTCGAGTTTCTTTTTATGTCACTAATATTCCTTAAAATTGACTTCTATCATAAAAGGTGAACACATTTTTTAAAAATGTGTGGCAAGGCGCAATTAAACACGCCTTCACCTCATCTATTTTGGGACCCACTGAGCCTAAACTAGCCCCTCCTAATGTCCGGCTACTAACACGAGGAGGTGTTTTCAGAGAGTGGGGGTTTCTGAAAGTGGTGGCCTGAGTGTGAGGGGAGCCTACTGAACGTGGGGACCTGAAACGGGCAGAAGCATTATGATAGTGGACAATGTGCTCTGGTTGCTGACAACTATGATAAATCAAGCTAGGGAGGTGCTGTATAGCTGCAAGGGATTGAGTGATCTGATCCAACTCTTCCTGTTGCTTTTGTACAGTTGCAGTTGGAGTGGCAAGTTGAGAGGCAGTAGAACTGGAGAACATCCTCTTGCAATGAGAAATATGACTGTTGGCAACCTCGCAGTTCTTTCAAAATGGTGAAAACCGTTTTTGGATTCCCACGTTCAGCTAATGCCATCCATCCATCTATCCATTTTCTTACACCCTTATCTCAATGGGGTCCGGAGGGTTGCTGGTGCCTATGTCCAGACGAGAAGCGGGGAACACCCTGGACAGGTTGCTACCCCATCGCAGGCCAACACAGACAGGTCAAACAATCATGCACACACCCACACCTAAGGAGTATTTAGAGAGACCAATTCACCTGGCAGTCATGTTTTTTGGGAGGAAGCTGGAGTACCCATGCACAGGAAGAACATGGCACCATGCAGAAAGACCCCAGACTGGGAATCAAACCCAGGACCTTCTTGCTGCGAGGCAACAATGCTACCGTTCAGCTAATGGCTTCACCTTCGAGATGGTCAAATATGAAAGCAGCCTAATCTGTGGTTCCAACATGCTGGACTCGCATGCTGGCGCAAACCTCTTCTACCCAATCCTCAACCCCAAAACCACCAAGATTGGTCACTTTCACTCCCTTGGCAGGTAGACCGCCAGAGAACGTCAGTTGTCCCGACGTTCTCTGGCGGTCCACCTGAACTCAGATCAGCTTGAGCGGCATCATGTTGATCTGAATTCGCTAGTGCAGCACCCTGTTCCTCCTGCAGATGGCTCCCGGAAATGACGGTAAGGGAGACTTACCGTCATTTTCCGCTTACACCCATTACACCCCTTATAAAGAAAGTAACAAAGCTCATCTGTCAACGTAGCAAAGGTCGACAAAGACTGTTAGAATTTTCCATTTTAGTTTCATTATTAGTAATTTCCTATCCATCTCATAAATGACAGAGATATCTTCTTGGAGCATCACTGAAACCTGCAGCAATGCTCAATCTGACTCCAATTGAGAAAAAAAGATGGAACACAAGATTTTTGTTCAAGTGTCCACAAAACCAGAAACCATTTGGCAAGCACGCTTCCCTTTTATGATAAAAAAAACAAGAGAAATATTTCTTATCTGGCACTAATCATGGCATGATAATTGCCCCCACCCATCACCACGAGATGGGCAAAAAAGAAAAAGAAAGAAAAAAAAAACTATTGCGACTGAATGTGGACAAAAGTTCTGCTCATTTAAAATGACACGTCTTGCACGCCCTCGCACTAAAGCTGTCGAGAAGCCGCTCATTACGATGAATTAGGAGAGGCCTGTGCGTAAATGTCGAGCCTACCGTTCAATTTCTGGTGGCGAAGGGAATCCGAAGCTCGAGAGGCGGGGGTGCGTCTGGTATGGCGGAGTGGTCACGGCAAGTCATCACGGAGATATGTGTGGCCCTGTCCCCGTTTCGAAAAGACAGAGAAACTCTGAAGAAATGGGGTGACGGATTGGAATGAGAGAACGACAGGAGTGAGCCAAGAGGGCCTGGTGTGATGGAGGCCGTGAAAAAGTGCGGAACATCTGTTTTAAGGTGATAAAATCACTTTTAGCCAGTCCTGTCTATTGTTCGGCAAGCGCTCTGTCTTGTGTTCTGGCAGGCACAAATGGAACAATAATAAGGTGATCGCGTTATTCATCGCTATAAACGTCGGAACGAGGTGGGCCCGGGGGCCTTGAGAGGCACGGTGACCTCCGCAACATGTGGGCGACCGCGAGATTCTGCTACAGTCATTCAGAGCGCCCCTTCATTGTGTTTTCCACAGTCGCTGAGATTCTGCAAAGATATACACCACATGTAAAAAGAAAAAAAAAGCTGCAATCCTCACACTTGAAGAAATAATCTGGGGGGGAGGGGGGGATATTGGAAGGTGTGTGATTTAGAGGGTGACAGCTGGCTGTTAAAGGATTTAGCTTTGCTCGGACCGCCTTATCTCCAGCTTTGGTTCCTGTTGGAGAGTCGCCTCACATGAGCAAGGCGGTACGATGGGCTCTCCAGGCTGCGTTTTAATCGAATAAATGCTTACAATCAACCATTTGAAGGCAATTTTTTTTTTTTCATTTGGTTCATCAAAAGTTCAACATTTCAGGTTTGCTGAGCTCCAGATTGCAGTATGTTAAATTGTGTTTTGACAGGCTGAAATGTAATGTCCAGCACAGGCCTCGGGAATTGAAGGGGTTGATTGACTGGAGAGATAAAGCTCGTCTGGGAAGACAATGGAGACCTGCAAACCTACACAAATTTGGCAGTATGTCTATAATAATGTATATTTTTATAAGACTATTATTTTATGGAGGGGATTTTATTTTTTATTTTTTATGCCTTTAATGGACAACTGGAAGGGAGAAAACACGGGGTGATGAAGGGGCCGGGTGTGGGCGGGTATGGTATGTATAGCAGCCTTCCAGCTGGAAGTGAACTGGGATCTTTATGAGTCTGTGGCGACTCTTTAATTATCTCAGATACGCCTGCATGCGCTGTTAATCACATCAGAGGTATTTGATTTGTCTTAATCATATTTGTTCATGGCCGCGCGCTGGCGATTAGACGCCTTCTCCACAGGATCTGTTTTGCCTGTGCGAGTACAAAATGTGTTTTTATTTATGACCGTGGAAGCCGTCTACACCATGCCGCCATCGTCGACCTTTATCTTGACAATAAAGAGACTTTTGACAGCCACTGCAATCAGAATTTCTTCCAAAGTGGCATAAAGAAGAGAAAACGCAAAACTTGTCGTTGTTTTCAAAAGTTCGTAATGTTTCAACCCAAAACTTTGACATATTTTATAGACCAACATGAGAGGCTGCATAAATATGAAGTGAGAAGATGAGATGCACTGTTTTAAAACTGGTTGAACTGCACTTCTTCTTTAAATCTGGGATGTGCAGAGATCTACAGCTCAGGTTGGTGAGTCTGCTGAATCTTGTGTTTATGTAGGGGAGACAAAAAGAAACAAATTGTTGAAAGAAGAGTAATAAAGAGTCCTGGTCACAGTTTGCCGCAAACCCAGAGGATACAGCAAACATGCGATGGAAGGTGCTTACCTTGAATGAAAAGAGCTCATTATAAACTAGTCTAACACTCCTAGAAACGGTTGTAAACGGCATAGCGAGGAGCACTGTTGTGATGACGTGCTGAAGATGGAGTGTCGGAAAAAGCAGGAGCTTCTTAAAGAGACAGAGGCATATTTCAAAGCATTAAATTAGAAAGGAAGTTTTCTTTTAATTTATGTTGAGGATATGTACAGTGTTTGTATTACTGAAAGTAACTGAAGTTACTTGACTGTGCTACAGAATAACACTACGTGCCTCTATCACTACAATTATTCTCTAGCTTGTGTTAGTCTATCACAGAGAATCCTAATAAAACTCCTCATGTTGTTGATTTTAACAAGACAAACTGTGGAGAAAATGATGTTATTTTAAAGAGGACAAAAATTTCAGTCTCTCAATGCACAAAAGGTGAAGAGACAAACTGACTCACCTTTAAAGAGGGTCAAGTCAGGTCAAGGAAACTACCTAATGCCACCTGAAGGGTGCTGAGTGACACACTTTTCAAATGATCACTTGTCAAAAATGCTCATTATTTGTTCATTTTCTTTCACTTTGCTAATCTGGACCACTTTGGGACCTGTCGCTTTGACTGGTCCATAAGATACATTATAATTTATAGTAATTATCCACATTTGAAAAGTGTTGTGCATGAATATTTTGAAAGGTCTGTAGATCTAACATGAGAAAAAACAACCTTCAGTTTCTTACAAACTCAAAACTGTAACAGTGTTACAAAAACAACAGTTCAAATCATTTTAAGTTACCGGTAATATGGAAAAAACAAAACCTGTCCCAAAGACCCGAGCATCAGCATAATACATCATTACCTTCTTCCGCTGGCAGACGCTATTTTTGGAGCGTGAATTGAAATGGCCACATCCTTGATAGAAGATACCTATTCTTCAGCACAAGCCCTTCTGCCGCTGAGGTTATCATCAGTTCATCGAGGCAACGTGGAAGCGAGAGACAATACCTTTCCTCGACTTCAACAGGCTCTTGGGGTGGATTGCATCATTTCAATGAAACCTGCAGCACCTTGAACTCTGCATAATTCGTAGAGGAAGAGACCCCCGCGTCCTTTATGAGATTGTCAGATGCTGTTGTGATCAAAACAGACGTGAATAGACCTTGGCGTGGCGAGTACTTCTCTGGATCACATCAGCTGTGTGCGTCTTCCCTTGTAATGGTAAAATAATTAGTTTCGTCAGTTCGACCTGTCGTCCTTCAAGGAGCTCTGGTTGTAATGGAAAGACTTAAAAACGCCTGAGAAACTGGGGTTGAATTGATTAATCGCAATTAATCGATTGTTGCAATAATTGTCTGCTAATATAATAATTGTTTGCAATCGATTAATCGTTAACTAAAACAGACTAAAAAAAAGGCCATTTGCTGAAAAAACTAATTCAGAGCAGTAATTAAGTCAAAACTGTACAGAAATGAATAAACCTTTGTCTGTAAAACCACTCAGATTTATTAAAGCGATGCTATGCTGTAGCATTTTAAGCAACAAAATGTTTATTGTCTTATTTACAAAAAGGAATAGAATTACATGATTACATTTCCATGTTTTGATGTATTTCTAATATGGATAAAAAAAGGCTTAACTGGTTGAATGGAAAATCTGTACAATGTACCATTTTTTCTGCGATTAATTGTCAGAATCATCGATAGATTAGTCGAGTACTAAAATAATTAATTAGAGCCCTAATTTGTATCAATGCAACAATCATATATGAGTTTATGTTTACAAAAAAGCATATGGCCTGTGCTAGCTTACAGGCAGAATAAAAATGCGACATATTTTGCATGTTTTATTAACTACTTTTATATAAAAATAATGTTTAATGTTGTTTAATTTGATATTAACAGCTTGAAATCTTATTTCATACCAAAGTAAAGACATTATTGAGCCAAAGAACAACATTTGTTAAGAATGGCAGACATAAACTACCTTACGTTACTCAGGTTTAGAGTTACATGTGCATCTCATTCTATCCTGTAAACTGTAGGATTTGTTTTTTTGGACATTGTACATTCATTTCAAACCCCTGATAAAGATGTATTTAAAAAGTTTTAAATTTGATTCACATTTTTCTGTAGCAGCATTTAAAAACGTAAAAAAAATTTGAAATTCCAATCTGTTTATTGGAGTATATTACTGAGTATATAAAACCCGGCTAAGAAATAATGACATGCACAACAATCAATGGCCAATTACAATCTAGAAATAAGTTGTTAGTTCACTAGCAATAAAACGTACAACAAATAACTAAAATAAATGTACATATTAGTCATTTTTTGAAGCCAGTCGTATGACTTTCTTTCCTTTCTTTCCTAGGTATAATGTGACACAATGGCCCAATTCTCAGAGCCACTATTCAAGATGGGAAAGACGAGAGTGTTGTAGTTTTGGTTGGTCTGTGGTTGGAAAGAGGATCAAAATGAGTCCAGACTGTGAAAGAGGAGAAATATTGAGATGTCAGATATGTATTTTCTACCAGTTCTATTGAAGCACAAAGATGTTTAACCTCAGGGAGAGAGGAGCAAAACATATAAAGCGATACTGTCACTGCTGATTGGCTTGAGCACAGGGTGAAAAAGGAACGAATGTTTGAAGAAGGACTCCCACAGGACACGGTAGGACTGACTGTCAAGCGGCACCTTTTTACAGAGGATGTTTTGATCTTCACATATCAGGACACGGCTGCAACACGGTAGCCAAGTTGATAAACTTGCCCCTTCTGTGATTAACTTCTATTACTTGTCTATTAACAGGTATTTTACACATTCCTGCCGATTTACATGCCTATGTAGATATAATATTAAATTGAGTTTTTCATGCTGGTCTTTGAACTGTACTTTTTTTTTTAAATGTGGATCATACAGCAAATATGACCGTTCCATATTTGGGGGTATTGTGTAATATTTATGTTTTTGAGCTTTTCATCATGTTGTAATGTTATTCTCTCATCAAAACCTTACCTGGAGCATCGCTTTGACTCTTTCAAGCATGCTTGATGAATCCTTGAATCTCCCCTCAGCAGCCATTTGGGGGAACCTGAACACTTGCTCTCATGAAGCCTATTTCCAAGCTGCCTCCTCTCCTCTCTGCTCCTCCAGACTAGCGGTAGCAGCAATTAACAAACACCTGGTAGAAACGCACTAGAGCTCATCATATGAACTACTTCTGACTCCAACACTGCATGAATGGTTGTGAACAGCATAATGAAAAGCAAAACTGTGACGCTCAAGGCGGAGAGTCGGAGAGAGCAGGAGCTTCTTAAAGAGACAGAGGCCCAATTTCAAAGCGTCAAATTGCGAACTCAGATTCCTTCTAAGTTATGTTTGATTCATACAGCACTTTTATAACTATAGGTAACATAGCTGCTTGACTGTGCTATAAAATGGCACTATATGTGTAAATACACAATACACCACCTTTAACAGACCTGGATCCAGACATTTAAATTTAAAGTTCATTTTGTACATAGAGGCTCAGATAAATGCATACACATATTGGCCCATAGCAAGTCTGAGCTCCACTATGCACTTTTTGCAGCCGTTGACAAGTTTCTGGATTTTTGACTCAACTTTTCAGCATATTCTGTACATGTTTAATAGGGTGGAGGCCGGGGTCCTTACAGAAAACTAATTTTAACTAAAGCCAATTTGGATGAACTAACATCATCGTCCTGTTGGAGCTTTCATCACTAAAGTCAGTATTTGTAAGGTCAGCCATGTGGGCAACAGAGAAAATTCATCATAAATTTAAATAATAACAATATGTTTGCCATGTCACAAGTACAGATATCTAAAATCCATCACTTTATATCTCATTGTGAATCTGAAAAAGTAAACTTAAACTTTTATCCATGGTTAGTAAAATGTCACTTAACCGATTGTGCATTTCCTGTTGTCTTCCGGGAAAACAAAACTCAGAACCTCCCCGTGCTGAACTGGCCCCGGATAACCGGCTCTATACGGCGCTCTGCCGTTAGGTGTCGCTGTGCGCGTAGACTCTCGGCCGGGGCCGCGTGTTTGGTCCGATCGGACCCCAAAAAATACAGCCCCAAAGTGTCAGATAGTCCTGTTAACACGTGAGAAAATCTTGACTTGCGGAGAGAGGGGAACTGAGACTGGGAGACGCAAAGACGGAGAGAGTCCTGGAGAGACATCTCTTCCTTTCTCTCTCTGGGCTTTTCGCAGGACTCCGGTGGAGAACAGCGGAGATTACAGCGGCGGCGGCTGGAGGGGGGGCGCGGATGCCGAAAAGGAGCGAAGGCGCGCGGCGGGAGCACCAGACATGAGTCCGAGGTAAGAGAGAGGGGGCAGGGATGGCATCCAGACCGCAGGGATGAGTTCATCCAAGGGTTTCTTATATGGCTTCCTTTTAAATCTTTTTGAATGAAGCGGACGCGGACCAACCATGTGGATTTGACTCATCCGTGTATCTAAAAAAAATGATATTTTTTAAATTTAAAAAATGAAGCTGTAATATTTGCTGAAAAGTGGTCGAGAACATTTAGCAATTAAAAAGAAACTCGAGAATAAATAAGGTAAACAAAGTTCAAACATTGTATTAACACGTCCTAAATGAAAAGGAGATACAAACATTTAATTTAGTATATTTATCATATTTACAGTTATTCGCCCCGAAGGCCCTTTGCGTAAACAACCCATCGGCTGGATCCGTCTCAGCTGACGATTAGAGGACTTAATGCTGCACAGCAGGTGTCCAGTCAAACCTCCTACTGGCTCTATTGTCTAGAAATTGAACATTTGTAGCTTAATGTTAGGGGATTTTCTTACATATTTGTGAAAAAGTGGACGACCTTTTCCTTCTCCTTTTAGCAATTAGAGTAAATCAGAATACAAATGAATCAATTTCTCAGAATAAAATGAAAGTCAAATTAATTAGTTGAAATTGCATCTCAGGATTAAATTGAAATAAATAAATACGACGTATTCCTTGATAGTATTTTTTTTATTTATCTTTATTTCCCCCCCCCGCAAATTATTTCCCCAACATCTCCAAAGTTTACCGTCGGATCTACACGACGGCTGCCTGTCCCTTTAAGACGATGTGTTGAGGAGTTCACGTCGGGGTCACTTGAAGTTCCTGCCCTCGATTTTACCTTTTAGTTTTATTATAGACTGACATCACACGGGGCGCTAAAACACTTAAGGCGCACAGAGGCTCCATTATCATCTCGGTCCGCGTTATTGGGCAAACTCAAAAATAGCTAAGGAAATTAAGAGATAGAGAAAAAATAAAAAAAGAAAAGAGAGAAAGAAAAGAGGGGGGGAGATGATGCTGTTGCGAGCATATATGAATATATATGTTTTTTTCTCTTAAAGAATAAGAAAGAGAGGCGGAGCAGTGAGAGACAGTGGGAGGAAGAAAAAAACGTAGGTGGGAGGGAGGACGGACCCAAGGAACGAGAAGAAATTCATATCAATTAATAATCATAAAAAAAGAAGAGAGAGAGAGAGAGAGAGCAAGACACAGAGAGATAGAGAGAGAGAGAGAAAGAGAGCTGGCAGACGCGCTCGGAAAACTGGCATGGGTTTTTGGAGGCTGGCAGTTGAACACTGAAACGTCAGATATGACTCCCAGATACTGCTGAGATGATCATTAAGGGAGACTTAGATCGGATGGCAGAAGACATCGGGCATGCAGGTAAGAGCCGAACCGCTCAGGCAGCGACACGCGGGGGGGAGGAAGGATGACATTCATGCGGTCCGGTTCAGAACCGGCAGCAGCTTTGTCTTATTTTCTTTATTTGATTTTTCTTTTATTTATTATTATTGTTTCTTGTTAAAGTCAGTGTACATTCTGCTGCGTTTTTGTTCAAAGTCGAAGTTGATCAACAACACAGAGGTTGTCCTCTTTATCACACATTAGACAACCTAAAGATAGTCGGATTTTTTATTATTAACGGAGAATATTGCATTCGTAAGATAATGCGGATAATTCTTACGTGCGTAAGAATGAACGCTGTCATCGAAAATGACGTAAAGACGAGTAACATATTTAATTCTGCATTTTCAACATCCCATCGTGTATTATTTTCAAACAATTTCTTCCCCTCCATCGCTTTTTTAAAAAAAAATTATTATTAATATTATTATTAATATTATTATTTAACGTAACATTAGTCATGTTGTTGATTTAATATAGCGAGAACGACGTTCATGCGCAGCGTAGCGCACTCTTAGAGAAAACAATAATTGGGTTTCCTTTGGCTAAAGCGAGATTTGAAGGAACTTCTTAGGTGTTGATGACACGTCTGAAGCTGCTTTCAGCAACATTCTCAGTGCATAATAAGTTGACACGTTTTTTTCCCCCTCTCTTTCTTTCTTTTTTCGCTAGCGATTCTACACTTTCTGACATTTCATTTGTGAGCTTGGATGGGAAGAGGTTGGGGATGGGTTCGGATCAGAAAGCTGGGTTCACTCGTGATTCGGTTTACTGCACAATAAACGAAGCGGAGTAAAACAGATTAGGGACGGAGGCTGAGAGGAGCGCTGCCTCCCTGCGACCCCCGGAGCCTGGAGCCTGGAGCCCTCTCTCTGTCTGTGCTGAGTGCGCCTTCTCCGGCTCTCAGACGGGGGTCATTCCCTTTCTCAACGAATTCACAAACACACCAAAATTGGATTTTAATGAATTGGAAATCGCACTCGAAATGGGAGATTGAACGAGTAAATGGAACAAATCGACAGTTATTCAGACATTGGCTCTGCTCTGGGTTTGCCTGGACGGAAATCGCAGGTTATAAATTAACGTGATGGTTTTAGCATTCTCGTCTGTCACTGCGTTTATTCCTGGTGAAATTAACATGTCCCTTTTAAACGGCATCTCAGACATCTGTGAGGAGTTTTTTAGATGCGTTGACATTAAAAGCAGGAAACTGATTCTGATCTCTGCTGACCGGACTTGAACTCTTCACAAGAACTTTCTTTTTAGTGCTTATATGTACACTCAGATGGCTGCAGCTGATGTTAAATCTTAGAACATTTGCTTGTGTGCTGCAGAAAATAAAAATAAAACAAGTACTAAATGAGCAGAGTTAAATAAGCGTGGCTAAATTCAAACGAAATGTCAATGTTTCGAACAGATGTCAGGGCTAGGAGTCTTCTTTTTTTTTCTTTTTTGCTTCTCTCCATACCCACAAAATTACAAAAGCGGAACGTTAATGCAATGCAAATAGCAGAATATCATCTTCATATACCACTTCACAGTTCTATAAATTTCTTTTTGCATACTGTGATTAAAACTGTGACTATGCCATTTTTCATTTTTATTTTTTGCATGAAGGTCACATTGAGATATATATATATTTTTTTTAAAGATGTGGGCTTTTTAAGCAGCTAAAGATTAAAAAAACAAAACAAAGCAAAACTTGGTATCTCCATGGTTAGACCACATTTATCATGCTTGTTGTCACCACAACACATAGCCCAGAATAATGTGCTGTACGCACAACATCATTTAGGTGCACACACAGTGCTGTTGAGGTTGAGCTTTCTTTAATATCCATCCTCATAAATAAAAGTCAGTGCAAAAAGAGAGACTGTTTTTCTTTTTTGTTTGCTTCCGATGCAGCCGTTGCTTGATGCGCCGGCCTGCTGCTTGAGAATGCACACTGATGGTATCAGAGTTTGACACCAAGCGATAATGGGCTGAATGGAGTGGAGAGAGAAAATTTCAGCAAGTCTGAAAAGTTGAGCCACACTTTTATCTAGTTCACTTCTACACCCAGCGCGTCCGACGGACGCTGTGAAGTAGAGAGGCAACAGAAGCAAGACAGAGAAAGAAGTAATCAGAGGTGTGAACATATGTAATGACAGTGACCTCACAGAGTCTGATCCAACCTGGGCGTTCATTCTTTGTCATCTCTTGGTATTTATTGTCATAATCAGGCTGTTTATAGACAAAAAAAAAAAAAAAAAAAAAACATGCTGGAGTTTTTGTAAGATAAAGATGCATTTTGAAATTCTCGTTACAACTGCCACTCCTCACTGTGACTGACTTTCCATTTTGTCATTTGTCATGCTGAAGGTGCCCTTGCAAAAAAAATAAAAATAATTAAGAAAATCATCAGAAACAGTGCTAAGAATTCCCCACAAGTTTCAAGAGTCTAATCTGCACTTTTTTTTTAAGGATAAAAATCAGCATGAGATTTTTTTCTTCTTCTTCGTCTTCACGAGTTCCTCCTCTTATGAGTTCACTCGTCAAGGTTTTCTAAAAGTTCATACTTCCTCGTTCTTATTCTGAGAGCTCGCGCTGCGGGTGAAATAAACAAGAAGTGAATGAGCTGGTGTCAGGAAGACTGCGATCAGACGGATGACATGATATTTATTTAGTTGCTTGTTTCCCCATCAGTGACACCAAGGCCCCTGGGGGACGACTGGAGATGTTTAATCTCAGAAGTAAGCTGTCCTCGGATGCCACTGCTTGAACAATACGGCTCTTTTCATGCATTTGGACTGCGTCGTTTATTTTAGGCCCGATGGAACAATCAGTGTTGATGTTTAAGTGCGTGCGTTTGTGTGTGTGTGTGTGTGTGTGATTCCTGGAGTCCGTCTCAGTGCAAAGTATCGAACCGTCTAACGCTGATTTACACCTCGTGTGCTCTGTGGTCCTTATATGACTGAGGAGAAAGAGCGAGCTGGAGCTCTCTCTTTTTTTGGACGCGTCCTTCCTCCCCGCCGGTTTATACCTGCTGTTCATCACACTTGTGAAACATTCGTCTCTCGCTTTGTGTAAAGCTCCGCGCTTGTTCCTCTGGAATACCTTTAGCAGGAAGCTGGCAATTTACAGAATAGATGTATATCTGAGGTTTGGGTAACTCAAGCTCTTTCTCTCCACTTTGCTCGCCGAGTAGGAGGTCAACGCACAGACTTGAATTTCTGCTAATGAGAAAACCATTCCTGGTGCTCACCTTCGGCAAAAAGTTCACTGTTGCTGACTGGCCCTCGTGGACGCGTCCCACACACTTTCCTTTCATTCCCGTCAGGTGGAGTCAGATGAAGTTTCAACCTAAATCATAAAACGCAAAATTAAAAAGTGGCTATTAAAAATCTGAATTTTGTGGCCTACTTCTCAACTGTTGCAAAGCTGTTTTGGCCAATTTGGATTTCTCTTCAAGAAATGTAATAAGAGAAAAAATAAAAATAAAAAAATAAATATATATATATGCCGCTCTGGAAAAAAATTAAGAGACCACTTAAAATGATGAGTTTCTCCGATTTTTACTTTTTATATTGATATGTTCGAGTAAAATGAATATTGCTTTTATCCTATAAACTACAGACAACATGTCTCCGAAATACCAAGCAAAAATTAATTTTGTATTTATTTGTAGAAATTGAGAAACGAACAAGATGCAGTGCTTTCAGACCTCAAATAATGCAAAGAAAACAAGTTCATATTCATTTAGAAACAACAATTTGAAGAGTTCAGAAATCAATATTTGGTGAACAACCAGGAGGCTTTTCAATGGGGTTCAGAGCAGTGGGCTCTTCATTTGTCCCAGAGCTGTATGTGTTTTAAGTTAGAAAAAGTCATTATTTAAATTAGAAGAGACCACGGGACAGCAGTCTGTGAAAAGATAAAGATAAACTGTAGAGTGTACATTCAAAGCTTTCTTTAGCATTTTATGTTACCCATTAGCAGGGTTAGCGTCACTAAACTTAACTCTGAGATTTTGAAAAGAGCTGCCTGTATGTTCAAGTTCAACATGTTTCCCGAAAGATAGATTTTGAAAACCCAAAAAGATAAAAAATAACAACTTCGTTCTATTTTTTACAGCCTTACTGTGAACTGCTATTAACCTTGCTCTTTCGAGACCTGAATGAACTCCAAAGAATAAAATAGAATAGCTTAAAATAGAAATATCCTTTATTGTTCCACGGTGGGAAAATTCAGGTGTAGCGGCAGCAAAGTGACAGGATATCGAGGCACGCAGATTCATGCAAAGTATTAAAAACAGAGAAAATAAATGAAGAGTGATAATACTGCAGGGCAAGGATGAGATTCTAAGACCAAATAGTGTGCAGTTATCAGAAAAAAGCATCCACTGACCCATTTACCTTCATACATCTGTGTGTGCACCTCACTGATACTGGAGAAGGCTAACAGCAGCAGCTTTCACTTCAAAGTGTTGTTGATACAACAATCTGCAAGTGTTTATGCATGGTGTGTTCACTGATCGGAAAAAACATCAGAATTTTTTACCTTCCAACCTGTCGAGCTGAAAAGCAGCATGCTCTGTGCACCCATTTCTGTAATTGTAACGATAACTTTAACTTAAAATGCATTCATGTGCTAGAAATCAAACTCTCATTAATCCAATATGCAAAATAATTTATTTTTTTAAACATTTTTTTCGATTTATTCATGTTGTTGTGTATGCCCTTTTTTTGCTGACTTCAGGACGACAACGTCTGCATGAAATTTTACAGATTTTTGCTCTTGCAGGTGGTGGACTGAAGACTATGCTGGATGCCATGGAAGTTCCAAGTCATGCTAGGGATCTCCTCCTGCAGCTTAACAGCCAGCGCACCAAAGGCTTTCTGTGTGATGTCATCATTGTGGTGCAGAACGCGCTCTTCAGAGCTCACAAGAACATTCTGGCCGCCAGCAGCCACTACTTGAAGTCCCTGGTGGTCCACGACAATCTCATCAACCTCGACCACGAGATGGTGAGTCCAGCCGTCTTCAGGGTCATCCTGGACTACATCTACACCGGGCGCCTAAGTGAGGGAGACCCCACGTCTCCCACTGAACCCAATCTAGGTGCCGTCTTGGCAGCGGCCAGCTATCTGCAGCTGCTTGACTTGGTGGCCCTGTGCAAAAAGAAGCTGAGGAGAACTGCGAAGTACCCTCCCCGTCCCGCATTTTTACCTTACCCAAAAATGGTGCCCAACAGCATGGGCTTAGGAGGTGGAGGCAGGTTTAGGGTTTCTACTCCTGTGATTCAGTCCTGTCCTCCGGGGGGGATTCTTAACACACCCAGGGCGCCGTCGCTGGATGAGCTGGTCCCCCATCGAATAACCATCCATAGCGGTGAGCTGTATGCCCCCACTTCCAACCAGACCTCTCAGGTGTTCCCATCTCTGCCTGCTCAGCTGGGACGCCCTGGCCACGCCGAGAGGAACTGCTCCCCCAGCTTCGGCCTCGATCTTTCCAAAAAAAGCCCCACCTCCCAGTCTCAGCACACACCTTCTCAAACCCATATGGCAAACAGTCACAGCAATGAGGAGAGGGATGGAACTCTAAGTGGAGCCACTAGTCCCATTCAAGGGGCAAATGGGAGAGCTTTTATGTCCGAAAAGATGGAGTCTGTCGAACAGGCAGGTTCCCTCACCCCTCCACCTTTTCCCCACCTAAATCAGCCCTTAGCCCCCCACCTGCCTCATCTACATCGCTCAGGTTCCCAAGGGACAGACCGCTACCCATGCCCCGCCAGCCCTGACACCCCGACAGAAGGTGGAGAGGCAGGAAGAGAAATGGGAAACATCTACCGCTGGGTGAAACACGAGCCCCTGCCGTATGCTGGGGAAGATGAAGACGAGGATGAGGATGAAGAGGAAGGGGCTGAGAACGGGGACCAGCATCACAATCATCACAAGCCAGGGGAGGAGAGCGAAGGCGTGGACGACAAGAGTGGCTCGGGCACGGAGGAGACGGGCAGCAGCGAGGGCCGTCCATCCCCTACTGGCCCCATCGGGAGATTCCACATGCCGTACGAGCCCGAAAGCTTTGGGGACAATTTGTACGTCTGCATCCCCTGCGATAAAGGCTTCCCGAGCTCAGAGCAGCTCAACGCACATGTGGAGACGCACACAGAGGAGGAGCTGTACAGCTCTGTTGGGGAGATGGGGAACAACAGCGGCACCAAAGGCATTGGCGGCAACACGAATGGTTACGGAAGCCTCAACAGCGGCAACACTCCAAACAACATGTCGCATCTGGAGACCAAATCTGACCAGGGCCTGAATTCGGGAACCATCGGGGAGATGATCAGACCTTACCGCTGTTCCAACTGCGACAAATCTTACAAAGACCCGGCTACGTTGCGCCAACACGAGAAGACTCACTGGCTGACGCGGCCTTACCCCTGCAGCATCTGCGGCAAGAAGTTCACACAGCGTGGCACCATGACGCGCCACATGCGCAGCCACCTGGGCCTCAAGCCTTTCGCCTGCGATTCATGTGGGATGCGCTTCACTCGCCAGTACCGCCTCACTGAGCACATGCGCATCCACTCCGGGGAAAAGCCCTATGAATGTCAGGTGTGTGGTGGGAAGTTTGCCCAGCAGCGCAACCTCATCAGCCACATGAAGATGCACAGCGGTGGGGGGACTGGAGGTGGCCTGACGGCAGATGGGAAGCTGAAGCTGGACTTTGCAGAGGGCATATATCCCCTGAGCAAGTACGCAGCAGAGCACCTGGGGCTGAAGCAGGAGAAGGCCAATGAGCTTCTCATTCAAGCGCAGCAGCAACTGGTGGCAGACGCAAAGGCCATCGAGAGCCTCTACCCGCTCACCAAGCTTGCGTCGGAGCATCTGGGCCTCACCCATGAAAAGATGGACATCCTGGGCCAACCACTTCCCCCTCCTCCCCAGCCAATCTCTGACAGCCGAACCATTGACCGCTACTCGCCCAGCTAAGACATTTGGCAATCACAGACAGGTCTGCGCGCACTCACAGTTTGCAGTATTCGAAAGCCATTCACCTCAACTCCATATCTTCCTCTGCACCTCAGACTCAGGCCCGGGTGGAACTGGGCCTGCTCATGCACACCAAACTGTTTGGACTGTAAGTGCCTTTCTATGCATCTAATGTATCTTTTTAAATCCTCCTTCATAAAGGAGCTCTACTTTCTGTGACCAAGGGACACTCGAAAGAACTTCAGTATTTATGTACAGTCTATGCAAAGAAACATGTTTCTTTTTCTTAATTCCAACCATTGAGCCATAGTGACTAAATCAAAACCAAAAGGAAATTTGTTTATTTATTTTTGTATATGATGAAATCCAAAGAAAACATGTTGCAGAGATACTTTGCAATCTGACCCTAAACCTGTGTACTATTCATGTATGAAAAGAAAAAGAAAAAAGCACAAAAGGAACAATATGCAGGACTTCTTTTCAATATTCAGAACTTTTCAGGTCTAAACAACATCAAGAAAAAAGCAACTCACCTGGATTTTTATTATTATTATAATTTTTTTTTGTACAATCTTGGGGTACGGGATACTTTGTGTGTCTTGTTTCTTTGCTTGTCTCCCCCTTTTATGTGAAATAGCTGAAACACAATGCATTTCTCTATGCCTTTTTTTTCTCCGCTTCCAAGCGAGGGGCGGGGCTTTGTGCGGATAAATGCTCATCCCTTATGTGACAGCAGCGGTGGCTTAATCGGCTTTACACCCGGCTTTCAACCACTCTTGAGCTAAAGCTTCCTCTGCAGTGTGACAAATGTTCCTTTGCTTTCAGCTGTTTTGGAGATGCACTGAGCAGAGCCCTGTGATCTCATGAGTGGGACATGATTGCACATACCCAGCTGATGACACACTAATCCCTGTTCATGACGACTCGCCTGTGTTGGTTTGTGCTTTTGTAGAAACGGAGAGGCAGAGAGGCATACGCCGGGGCTGAATTAGTGACGAAGGAGTCTGTCACTGACTGACAGACATTGTTTCTATTTTAATAATTGAGTGATGATCACCAGTGGTCAGAGGCCTCGTTGTGGACGCTTCCTTAGATTCCAGGGGCTGCATGATGGAGCACTGAGCAACACTGAACCTCTCTCCTCCCTCCCCCACCTGGTTACCTCATTACTTCCAGTCAGTGTAAAGTAACAGGTGTCTATGTATAAACTCCAAATCTTAGAGCAAAACTATTTTAATTTTTCTTCTGTAAGTAAGACTTTTTGGTTTCAGTAATGTGAATCTGTGACATTTTTTACTCAGTCTAATGATTTCATGAGTGTTCTCATTAGCGATGGAAATCTTTCGATTCTATTTGATTCCAATTGTCATGGTCACGATTCAATTCAGAAGAGTTTTTTGAAACGGGAACCAATTTTTCCACTCACACGGTGTGGAGATTGTATTTAAATGATTTGCCTGATAAGAGAAAAAGATTTATTTAAAGCATTTCTTTAATATTACAAACCGCATCAAATCTAATCCGTTTGTGTATCCACACAAAAATAGGGTGTGTGCATAAAATTAATTTACATTAGGTTAGCTTAGCTGCCTGGCTTTTTCTTAAATAAAAAAAATGGTCCAAGAATTATTCTAAATACTTCCGAGCAGCATTTAAAACGCACTTTAAAATCAAGTTTTGATCATTTTGAATCGATTCATTATTCCCAGGAGTAGGAATTGCGATTCTTTATAGAATAATTTTTTTTCCTGCACCTCTACTTCATACTGGCTCATGGCTTCTCATCCCTCTCATTTTTTCAGCATTGTTGTGGCCCCCTTGCCTTATAAGCACTCTACCAACTTAGAGGGATGATGTTCCCTTTCGCACACAGCAGGCAGCTAATCTGTCAGCAACACGATCAGAAGAAAGCAGCCTGTTGTGACTCTTCCCTGAAAAAGCCGGTGGGGTGAACAAGCACTCCCCCAGCTGCTGTCTCCAGTAAATCCCTGTGAAATCCCACTTTCTCCTGGACAATTCACACTTGCTTGCCGGCATGATGTCCCATTTCACGCCTGCCATCTCACTCTTCTGATCCACTGTAAAACGTTACAACCAAGCCCCAACTGTCTCCTCTTGCCTCTCTGCCTCTCCCCCATCAGCCCCGCTCAAGCCAAAGTTTTGAGATAAAAACTTATTTCGTGACCGAGGAATTCTTCCAACTTGAAAACACAAACAGCACTTAAAAAAAAAGTTGTGTTTTGAAGGCACTTTTTTTTTTCTTTGTCTGCAGTTCTTTCTACCAAAGAATATGTTGGCCGTTTTTTTCTTTTTATAGCTAGTCCTTGATTTAGATTAGGAAAAAACAAAAAAATTGACCACTATAGTGCCAACGCCAACCTCTGGAGGTGAATGTGAAGACTAAAGCCATAAATACACTGTGACAGAAGTAGTTATTCTGAAAGCCTTAAAGTAAAAAAAAAAAAAAAAAAAAAAAAAAAAAAAAGGCCCCCCTTTTTGGGATTTTTTTTTTTTTTTTCAAATGTAACAATAATTTAAGGGCGTCTCTTCCAGTAGCATATGATCATATCGAGCATGCTTTATCTTGTGACTTTCTGTTCTTGTCTTCTTTTTGATTTGTGGCGCACATTAAAATAAGAAAGGAAAAAAACAAACAAACAAAAAGACTGGTGCTTACCTCAGGACTGAACCCAGCTAAGATTTTGTAAACCTTAGCCCAAAAATATCAACCACCCCCCAACCCCATGACAAATACACCTTTTTCTTTACTAATGGGAAAGCAGTCCCTGTTTTTAAACCTGTGGTTTTTCTTCGTGTTTGAACATTACCTTTCCTATTATAGCTTTATGGGTGAAGAGATTACATGTGATGTTATGTTTTGCTTTTTCATATATAGTTATTGTCGTCCTCAAAGAGGCGCTTCGTTTGACATGTTTTACTTCTACACCATTAGAGGCTGTAAATGTTTGTGATTTTTAATAACTGGGTATACACGGTTTGCGTTTTTATTTTACTTTTTTCTAAATTGTCTTTAGCCACATATACGGCAATATCTAGGTGACAAGTGCTGTGTTTTGAAATATCTCCCCCACCCACAAAGACGTGATGTGATGCCTCATCAGCACTTCCTTAAACAGAACCGGCAGTATCTCGGAAACTAACCTCACGTCGCTCTGCCCCCTTTTTCTCCTGAAGATGTTGAACTTTTGACACCGGCCAGACAGAGGTCGCGCTCGCGCAGAGGAAGCCGGCTTGTTCGTTCTCGGTCGCCTGGTGCCTTCAGCTGAGCTCTGTGACCAAAAAACCTAAAACGACTGCTCGAAGGGCTCTCGGTGGTAGAAAAAAAACACGCTCCATAAACAAGTGCATGTGTCGTAAAATGTAGGAACAAGCGGATGTGAGTCGTGGGAATTCGAGGCTCCTTTGCTCTCTCTCATTCACTGGCTCAAGTGAAAATCCAACTTCTTGCCAGCACCACCAAAATAACACGATACGTTTCCACTTCAAATCTGCGCTGAGCGGAAACGGAAAGATAATGCTTGAATTTTTTTTTTTTTTTTTTTTTTTTTTTTTTTCCCGGACTCACTCTTGGAAATTTTTTTCTTCTCCTTATCATGGGGCCCCAGACCCCGTCGGCAC